>NC_132941.1:65799029-65806529 GCF_034638445.1 Ciconia boyciana | reverse complement strand
GAAAAGCCATTTGTTCGGGCGGTGCGGTAGCAGCAAAAGTCAATTTTGGATTGACTGTGGATGATGAAATCGGTACCTCGGAGTAATAAATGGGAGCAAGGAACGTTCATACGCCGCCGGTGTCGTGACGAAGAGGGCTAGTCTGGTTGGAGGAAGGCTTGTATTTCAGTAGCTTGCAGTACAAAGTTATCTTTTTGATCGTGCACTTTGCTGTCCAGTGACTGAAAAATTAAACCTGGAAAACTCCCTGAGTTAAGCCTCAAGAAATATGCACCACCAGTGGAGAGCAATGCTAATGTTTAACTAGCTGCAATAGCTGTTTGCTTAGTGGAGAATGTGCGGTATCTGACAGAAGGGACATCTCTCTTATTAGTAATCAAATAGGGCTGACCAGTTGTTGCCATCACTCTGGGATTGTGTCAGGCAATTGAGAACAAGTTCACCACTTTATAGAACTCCAAGTACAAAAAATCAATATAATTATATTTGTCTTTAGCGTTTTAGCTATGGAAATCATACAGCACTGGATTGTTGCCTTGCGAGCTGAATTTATTTCTGCTTTAGTGGCGAAAAAATATTTGGAAGTGGAGGAATCTTGGCGGCGTAGTAAATGCGAGGCGGCGCGTTGGAGTTTTTGTGATTGGATTATGGGCACGTTCATTGTTCGGAGTTTTCGAGAGATGTGTGACTTCTGCAGATGTAAATGGTGAATTGCATTAAAGTGTGACTACACCAGAACGCGATGGAAATTAACCGGGAATGAAAATTAGAATAATATTTTGCTATGATGTGCTGGGTCGGGCTTTAATTTAGAGCTATGGTCAGAGTGATCGTGTCGTGCCTATTGAGTGTACACTGCAAAAATGCACAAGTAGTTTATGTTTATAGTCCGCACGCACGATGGAACGCAGCACACGTAACATTTTTCAGTGATTAGGGATTATAATGATAGGTCCATAATAATGTCCTGGAATTGCTGTGAGATAAATTATATCAGTTCTGTGAAGGGTGGTCCTGGCAAAATTGAAACAAGCCACACAATACGAGTGTAGCTTGTTTTATACCTTCCCCAAACTATCGGAAGTATGTTATCATTTGATATTCCAGAAGCATGAGAAGATATAAAAAAATCAGAAAACATTTGGTTAATGGGTTTATCATGTTTATTTGAATAAGGAAGATTGAAACTCCATTTATGCCTAGCATAAATGCTTTAGAGATCTTAATTATTGATGAAAAATCTGCTGTGCTTCTAAATTTAAAGATATGACAATTTTATAGGAATTTTAATCACCTTCTACATGAGGAATTTTCAAGATTCGGTTTTTATGAGGATGGCATGTATTTTAGCCTTCTAAAGAGAGTTGTCACTTATCATGTCAAAATACTGGGAGAATTGGGTTGCAGACTGCATGCGGCTCAGCAAGGAGGTCGGTACGACTCTCTTCCTCTCAAGATGTGCTTCTGAAAAGCTGTCGAATGTAATGTTTGCTACCAGCAAATCGCAGCAAATGTAGAAGGAAAGCACGGACATGAAAAAGCTCTGTAAGAGCAAGAGTCCTCTGAAACAACTGACGTGTATTTTAAATCCCCGATATTTATGCTTGCTCGGTCCGCGTGTTAATAGTTTGTTACCTAAATTTGTTGTCGGTGTTGAATTTCGGGTTTGTGTTTCCTCTTGAGCATCCCAGAACAACATTTCCCCATCAAAGTTGTGGGTCAATTTACAGTTTCCCATAAGAAGTGTTACCATTTGGTTAGCTGGCTTAAAAAAAGCCTTATATACAATATGCTGCACTAGATCCTTTTGTCCTTTGGATACATTTAGCAGCTTTTGACCAGATAAGGCATATTTGTCCTCAGGATACGAACCAATAATTCAATCCTGAATTGAGATCTATGGCCACCCATTTGTTCCAGCCCACACTAGGAGTCTCTGTGATAGTCTGAATTGTTTATCGCGCTGGGGGGGGAAAGAAAAAAGAAGAAGGGAAAAAACCCCCTTATGCATCTCAGGAATAATAACTTGTTAGCAATTAAGATATTTTAAATAAATTTATGTAATGATACGTTTGCATCCTGCAGTGGGCTTTAAATGTAAAAACAAAACCAGAGGCCTTGGAAGCAGTTTTTCTGTGTCGCACGCCTCTGCGACCTTTTAATTCACTGAGAATTTTTATTTACGTCGACTCGATGTTTCTCAGGAAGCATGGCTGAGTGTATACACTTTTATTACTGTATACATTTAAGTATCTTCTGGCATATCGGGGCTATTCATACAGCACAGTAACTCACGTATTAAAGAACAAACCCACCATAAATTGCAGCGCAGTCAGTAAAAAGATGCCACAGAAAAAGTGTCCCTGGGAAATTAGATTGACCCAAAGAAAAGCAAATAAAAGAAAGGAAAAGGCCCATATTTTCTTTGCGGTGTTGCTGAAAAGGATGGGAGTATCATTTTCATAGTGGAATAATGTTTTCTGGGAAAACACAAAAGCAGATGTTCCTCATTAGGAACACCCATTGTCTACATATCACAACTATGAACAGATAAATCTCTCCTATTTCACCCATACATTCCAAGGGCTGTAAATGATTACAGGATGCCGCTGTAACTGCTAAACCAAAACCACACTCTGTGCTAAAATAATTCCTCAGTGCCACCATCATATATTTCATTAGAAGGTATGGAAATTCCTGCTGAGATCCACCCTCTCGACTTTTCCTCTCCTTGCTGGGCGCGAGCGTACCCGAAGGCTGGGTGTCCAGCGGTTGGGAGCTGCGAGGAGCGCTGGCGGGGCAGCCGGGGCGGCAGGATCCCATCCCCATCGGAACACGGCGCGGCAGCTCGCTCGTGGAGCGGTGGCAGGTCGGGATGCGCTCGCAGTGCATCGCCGATCGCGTGCTCTGCAGCGGGTTTCCAGATGGTACCATCACAGTCCTACTGCTAGTTGGCATCTCCGTGGGTAGTAAATACCCCCCTCCCCAATAAATCTGGCATTATTCTATAGAGTTTAGGAGACTTATCATTCCAAGTGTGTCCTACTTTCCTGTATGGAAGCCAGACATCTGTTTATCCCATTTCTTTCATACGGAGTTTGGAATAGCTTTAGTTTGGGGGAATAAAAAGTTTTGTCATATTTAACAGCTGTTACAAAATTTCAATCCCGTAGGCTCTTAAAATACTTTTCGACTGACCTCAGATTTTGTAGATCATTGACATTGCTGGTAGCCACCCCCTTTAACCTTTCCCTGGCTGTAGTTTCAGATTATTTTCCCTAAACGAGCTGGCTGCTCACGCTGGGGTTTGGGTTGTTTTTTTTTACACCGGTTCCCGGTGCCGAGCTTTAATTCCTTCCTACTCCGAGTTTACACCTTCGGAGAGGTTGCGGAGCGGCGGCTGGAGGGCGATGGGTTTTTTTTCGTCAGCAGCGTTTCCTTTCACTTCCCGTCACAAAGGTGAGAGCCGCTGACCTTTGCTGGCAGTCCCGGCCGCTGAATTATTCATGTGATTGACTTTTTGTCAGTGCACACAGTTGTGCTCTGGGACATTTTATTCATTTACCTCATTTAAAGCGCCTTTCTGCACCTGTTCAAGTATTAATATCATGTAATTTGGGCCTAATGCCGATTTTGCTGAACACTCATTATATTTTTTATTAGCTATATTTCCAAACGATTATGTATGATTATTACCAAGCCTTACAAACAGCAATGGGTTATTCCCTAGACCTTTACATCTTCTTGTCAGGTTGTTTTCAGAAGCAAGGAGGATAAACATTTGACCAGTCCCAATGTTTTTATTCCTACTCCATATCCAACCAGAGAACTTAAAGCTTTTTCCCTTATGGCTTTGCGAAAGCATGATTAAATCCAACTCTGCAGAAGCTGTACAAATGCCAGCATTTATAAGGTCAACGCTTTTGTTAAAAATGCTATGTAAATGAGGATCTGCAAAAAGGGACATTAAATAAAATTAAATTCATTGTCTTCTTTAATGTCATTTACATTTTGGCTAAGCCCTGGCCTGTCAAGGAGGATTTTTTAAATAATTTTAATTACACATCATTTAGGGATCCAAGGTTTTCTATTCAGTAGCATTTGGATAACCTGCAAAATGGTGACTGTTTATTAACTTCTTAAATGACAACTTGTCATTTCATCTGCATAATGCAATGAAAACAGACCAGTTTGGTGTCATTTTTTTAAATTCTTATTTTTCTTTAAGAGGTGCACCCAACTACTGGAAGAATAGACCTTAAAATAGCTCGGCTGCTCTTTTGCTTTCATTGTCCTATCGGTGCCACCAAGTTCAGGGTATATTAAAAAATTACGACTTTCCTGGGCAACCAGTTCTTTAACAAATTTCTATATCAGGCACCCGACATGGATATATTTTTTTTTTTTTTTCCCCTTAAGAATGTGGTATATTGTGGATTACTGGCTGTAGCTGCAAGGGGTAGGTTTGCAGGCAGGGGCGGTCAGACGGGCGTTTGAAGCGCACAGGTATGAAGGAACGCCTCTCTCCTGTGAGAAAGCAACCCGGCAGTGCCAGCGCCGGGGAAGGAGAGGGCACGGCGCAGGGTGCACGCCGGTTTTTCAAACGTACGTATGCGCAGAAAAGAAAATGGCAGATCAAAGTAATCCCTGTAATTCAGCAACACGGAGATCACTGACACCCCAGAAACAGGACTTTGTACGTGCTTCCTTCTCTCTTTTCCTTTTTTTTCCTCGGGTCATCTAAGTCACGGTGTTTACATCGTTCCCTCTTAATCCCTACTCTTAATCGGGGCGCAACCCGCAGTTAATGAAATTGTGGCAATACCTGGCTTGCTAGCGGAGGAATGCGCTCGCGTACGGCTTGAAGACCATTGTTCTCAAGTAAATCCCAAACGTGCGAGATGAGGCTCCTGCACCACTTTTTTCCCCGTATGATACTTGATGATTTGTCTGAAGCCCAAAGCATTGCACGGCTATAGTAGGAGGGAAGAATAAAATCGCGTGCTTTTGTGAGAAAGGAAAAGAGGGGGAAGGGATTTAAGCAAAGCTGTCAAAAACTATACTACAGGAGGTACCCTGATACAAACCATCCCAGGCTTCTGTTGCAGCCTTATCAGGTGAAAAGCAAAGATACTGCCAGAGCCTGTAATTTTGTTAGGATGCCTTTGATGAATTGGATTAGGTTATGGAAAAATCTTTCAAACTCAGAGTTCTGGTACGCGAGCTTCCAGGAAGTAAATAATTACTCTCAGACAGCAGATAATTAAAAAAAACAACCTGTGAAACACAAAGTGGTAGCAATGGGTTTAATAAGGCTCCTTTTCTAACGTACAGATATTTCGGGGGGCCGGGGGTAGGACCAGCCCTGGCGCAGCAGTGTTGGGTTACTCGCAGGGCCGGGCTGGAGGAGGTGGAAATTCCAGGCCGGGAGGATGGAAATTGTCACCGGGGATGCCAGGGGGTGATTGACATGCGGGGCGAGGGGAAGGGGACCCGGGAGCTCAACCTGCGCTTGGCAGCCCCGCCGCAGCTCGCGCTCCAGGAAAATGAAACCCATTCACTCGGGTCAAGCTGCCAGCGGACAAGCTCCTCTTGTTTGTTTATCTTAACAGCAAATCTCGCAAAAATGTTTGTGGTCGAAACTGTATATAATACGACGTTATACTGGCATTATTAATACCCTATTAAAATAAAGATGTAACTGCGCTTTCGAAAAAAATCTGAAGCTAGGGAATTTTACAGGCTGAGGGGTACTCTGGATTTTACGAGATTCAGTGATTTGGCTTTTCTGTTAACTGTTTTGGTTCGTTAACATTTTAAGCCGAAGAAAACTCGCTAGTTCCTTGGTATATCAGCTCAGTTGAATCAGAATATGGCTGGCTCAGTTCTCAGTTTTATTTTGTTATTGAACAAACTCTCCTTATTTCTCAAAGATGGAAGAAAACCCAGAGGAGTGTAAATAGCATTTGTTAGGTAGAAAGGGAAGGTATTTGTCCTGCAGGGTTTGGAGATTCTGGTATGTTGAAGCTGGGGGCAAATTACAAAAAAAAAACAAACCAAAACAAAACCCAAACCCACCCCCCCCCCCAAAATCTGTGATACTTTCAGCAAAAGTTTCACAGCCAGAAAATTATATAGAGCCCATCATCGCATGGCAGCGGTGCCAGAAGTGCAGAGAGTAAACTGCAGCATCTGAACGCAGCGGTAAGGATAGTGTTGTGTTTTCCCAATAATTCACTAGGAAATGAGTTTAACATGTGTGGAAAGGAAGGGGCTTACATTTGTGTTGTTGTAAGACATGTAGCATAGGCCCAGCTAGCGGAAGGAGTCGGCTCCAGCTTGTCTCTCGTGAAAGACGAAACACGGTTACACATCTGGTGAGAAAGAGCAGTTCATTTGCCCAGACAGCTCGCTCCGCGCTGCCGCTGAAAGGAGCTATTTTGACAGAAACAAAGCCATGGGGGCTGGGGCAAGCGATTAGCGGGATTCTGCTCACTAAAAACTCCTTGGCCTTAATGATAAAGAAATAGTAGGAAAGGAAATAAAGAAACCTGGCCTAATCCTCCAGCGGTGTTTAAGGAGGCTTTTAGAAAGTAGGAATACAAACAAGGACTTCCATCTAAAACTCCCACTGCACTTTGCAAAAGTTTCTAAAAAAAAAAAATAATAATTAGAGAATATCAGAACAAAAATTCATCCCAAAGCTGAAGGAGTTCCTAAAAAGCAAAAGTCCAGTCTGACTTTTAGGATAAATTCATTTTACCGTGACATGTGTGCACTGGAAGAAGTTAATTTGACAGTACGTAAGAACGTGGTGCGCTCATTTAAAAGGTGAATTCACTACTGAAAATCTTAAACAAACGCTTGGTTTGCTTCCCAGAGCTGTGGCTGCGCAGAACATTCAGTTTAGTTATAAAGCAAACAACAAGTCCTATCAAAAACCCCGATCCGAAAAAAAAAAAATCACAGTCCTCTAGTTTGAGTGAGGTTATTAATACACAAAGGATAGATGTGAGTGCCCTTTCTTTTGAATAACAACCAATAAAATTGAATTGGTCTTGGTATTGTGTGGATTGTCAGGAATGCTCTTTACCAATCCAAATTTGATTAGGATTTCCTCTTTATGTTTGTGCAGTTCTTCTGCGGTTCACGAGATGCTGGTGGGCCGCAAGCTTCCTTTAGCTAATCCAAGCAGGCTTATTAAGCTATATACGTATCTACCGTGGGTAAGTGAAAAGCGAACTTAAGCTGGGCTCCATTCTGTTGGAAAGAAATAATTGTTGAGAGTAGCTGAAGGTATAAAGAAACGTGGGGAGTGATTTTGTAGCTCTCACCCAGCCTGATTTCCTAGAGCGGGTAATGGCTGGATGTTTGATGGCCACTGGACTTCACGTGGGCGAGGGAAAGGCGATGATAGGAAAATGCACCAGCAAAACTTTGTTTCTTTCCATTGGAGATTGACTTTAGACCTGGGGAGATGTCCTAGCTTGGGTATTGCCT
>NC_132941.1:65774029-65794029 GCF_034638445.1 Ciconia boyciana | reverse complement strand
ATAAGAACACATGACAGGACAGAAATGCAGACTTTAATGTGTTCGAGCATGTCACTAAGAATTCTTAAATGAAACTGCGGTTGCTGCAGTAACTATGGTAGAAGCAGTGGCGATGCCGGTTCGCTGTGCTTTGGCTGCTTGGGTGTGAACGTGTCTCGGAGCAGCAGCTCCGAGGTGGTTTATGTGACAGTAAGTGACAATTTGAAATGCGCGTGATGTCATTCTTTATGCATAAGAGTCATATTTACTTGCAAAAATCCAGCTTACAAGACCAGATTTCTACGACAGACAGAAAAATAAATGCAACTGTGAAGACAGTAGTCTTTCTACTGTTCTTATTCATTTTTTAAAGCCGAGGATACAGAAACATGGCCATGTAAACAACTGTACTTGACCAGAGCCCAGAAAGAGTTAAGGTATTGGAGACATCACACATTTAATCATCCTTCTATCTCCTTACCTGCTGTTTTGCTTTTGTGTATGCAAGTTTTCTGCTGTCCGGGAAGTGATCTAAGCGTGACTTCCACCGCCTGTGGAGGTCTATAGGGTGATTCAGACAGCCATGCTCACGCGGGTTTCCCTGCTGTCCTTCCTATGCAGATCAGCTCCCTGGCATGCCGAACCGGGCTGGGAAATAAAATTAATTACCTCGCGTACCGTCTTTGAACTATTAGAGAGCCTCTTGTAGCTTTTCAGCCATGACGCCTTACGTGATCTAGGGACAGCCCACTGCTCCTGCATCGCTGCAAGAGTTCATGTTCTCCTCGATCACTTCTAAGTATTCATTATAGAATCATAGAATCACAGAATGCTTTGGGTTGGAAGGGACCTTTACAGGTCATCTAGTCCAACCCTCCTGCAATGAGCAGGGCCATCTTCAACTAGAGCAGGTTGCTCAGAGCCCCGTCCAACCTGACCTTGAATGTTTCCAGGGATGGGGCATCTACCACCTCTCTGGGCGACCTGGGCCAGTGTCTCACCACCCTCAGTGTAAAAAATTTCTTCCTTATATCTAGTCTGAATCTACCCTCTTGCAGTTTAAAACCATTTCCCCTTGTCCTGTCACAACAGGCCCTATTAAAAAGTCTGTCCTCAGCTTCATTGAGTTGAAGTGTCCATAACTGGCTTTCCTGGAGGGGGAGAGAGGGTTTTGGTCGCTGTAGTGGCCACCTCACCTTTCCCTTACCACGTGCCGGGCTCATCAGACATGGCTGGGGGTACGGGCAGGTCTTCAGCCCGGTGGAACGTAAAGCGTTTCCTGGGAGAAAGGAGCTGTGCCTGTGCCGTGGGCATGGGAGGAGACCCCGGTGGGGGCACAGCGCTGGGGGTAGCTCTGGGCAGGGGGGTGGGCAGTGCTGGGGTGCTCTGCTCTTGCAAGCTGGCCAGGTTGGCTGTCCCTAACCGATGAGGAAGAGGGCTTGTGGACACCCACGGTGTGGGCTCCTACCCGCGCGTCCTGTGTCTGGTTATCACGTGCACCTTCACAAACGGACCGCTAGCCAAGCAATAATGCAGTTTTATTTTACATTAACGTAACCCTTGGAGGTGTCACTTGGTGTCTCCTCTGGTGGTGATTGCTGAAAATTGTTGGTCAAGCTAGCTTGGGCTGTGGCCGAACGTCTGCTCTGAGAGGAGCTGTGCATTTAGGAAGGCGTGGGGAGCCCACCAGCAGACCCCCAGAGACCTGCGCGTCCCACCAGCCCTCCCCTCGCCCTCCTGCGCCGCCGAGCTGCCGGTCGCCCGCTGGCCCCCCGGGAGATGCACTTCCGGTGGCGAACGTTGGATTTCCTCCACGCCAAACAGCCCGCGTAACCCCAAAGTGCTTCGCAGTGGCTCTAATGAAGGAGTGCGAGTCTAGCATTGCTGTGGCTCTCCGTACTGGATTAGGCCCAAAGTCAGTAAAACTAAAATTACAAACATAAAATAACTACTTACTGGCACAGCATGCATGTTTTCACACATTCCCTCCTATTCCGCGAGATTTTCTAAAGACAGTAATGTAACAGAATATGCTTGAACATATGGTAGAATTAACAATTGATCCGGCTTCTGAAGGTAATATAAAATTTTATTTTGTGTGCTAGCATGTCTACGTGGGTCATTCAATGTATGCGTGTTTATTGAAATGAAGTGCAGTCATTTGGGGGTTTTTTCAATATAATTTACACTAAGTAATATCTATGCCCAACTAGCATTAAAATGCCCCCTTTTATGTATCATTTAAACTTCAGAATAATTTTGACTTATGAAATGGGAAACGGTGATCACCCCCTCGCTGTCTTTCTGCCACAGCTCTTTGCACGTGGAGCCATGACGCACCGTTGGCTCAACCTTGCATTTTTCATTGCATTTTTCTGTGATTTCAGGAGAGCCTCTAGGCAGCAAAAAGAACTCTACCCTAATTTGCCCTGTTGTGATAAACTAGCCTACTGATTACCTATGATTCCTGCAGTATAATTTTCAGATTACTTGACTCTCCTGGGTTCTGATTGTGGAAAGATGCTTCTGTTTTGGCATGACATCATTTGAGCTCCCAAATAATCACAGCCTCAATTAACTGCAGGTATTCTATGTGTACCTGCGTATTCCTCCAGATGACAGCATGATGTACACATGTACACAAAAATGTAGACAGCTCACTTCATATTTAAGAAAGACAAAGTAGGCGATACAAAAATAGATGGCTAAATGTAACGGCAAGGCATGTTGGCTGTTAACCGCTGGAGTAGTAGCAGCCTTGGAGAAGCACTGCTTTTTAGTAAGGGGCTGAAACTTTTTTCCTGGCAAAAACTATCACTTGCAGAACAAAATGTTTCTTAAAAATATATCTATATTACAGGAATAAATTCTCCCAGGAAGTAGTTAGCAAAGTAGATGTGTTTGTCCAAAATGAAAGTGCTATTTAATAAATAAAAAGAGCAGCTGGACTGACATTTGCTGCATAACAGCGAACAGTGTCACTTTTAACTTAGGTTAAAGACTCTAGCAGAGTTTTTCCTGGCTTCATGTATTTCTACTGGCTGAGTAAGAAGGGTTTGAATCCTAACCAGTGCATTTTAATGACTTTCGCCATTCGACTCCTTTCAGATTAAAAAATACCACATTTAAAAATAATACACTGGCTTGATTTAAGTATAATTGTGGTAGACCTTAAAGAAATACACAAGTTGGCAACTATTCCACAAGTCCTTTGTTGTTTCAGAGTTTAGCAGTTAAGAACAACACAAATACATTTTGTTTGTGGTGGGTCACAGGTTCAAAGAGACTTTGAAAAAATAGACTGGGGATAATTGGGTTATCAGATGCAGACACGGCAGGGAATTGAGCATTATCTCCCCTAGTGTTAGGACTACTGGGTCACTTCCTTCACTCCCCAGCTCCTGCTCTGTCAGCCTGACAGAAGCCAGATGACTGAAACGGGCTTTTACTGGTTACCACCCCAAAGTTCTCCCTTTCTCCATCCTTCAACAGGTTGATTTTATGAGCCATGGCCATACTAAATAACATCTCGCCTTGCTTTCTCCCCCATTGATTCAACAGTCTTTAATTGCTTGGAACACAAGCCAGATCCTTGGATTCAAGTGAGTCTTCCCTCGCCTTCCACTGCTGTTACTCATTTCTATTAGACAACATCTAACTAAGATATTGACTTGCACTTTGACATTGGCACTGCTACTGTGTTTGATTGCACTGTCAATCTAAAAAAATCTTTCAAACTAGCAGTAAAACACGTAATTGTTTAACTTCATTCTGCATAAGCTTTTCTGTCCAACACTTGCTGTCGCTGCACAGCTGTGAGAGGATATAGAGGCAGGGGACAGTGTACTGATTCATTGTTCACAATATTAATTCACTATTTTTGAATATTTTATGGGTGTTTAGCATAAGCCGATAAGACGTACCTGTCTATGAGTATTCTCAATTAATGGTGGCAGGATGTTATATTGTTTTACACAAGAAGTTGGACATATTTTTAAGACCGTCATTTGCTTTCTACTGCATGGCTGCATGACTTGAGTTCTTTGGTAAAGTGTGAGAGCATTCACTGTTTGTGTCTTTTGAAGAAAAGAGCTCTAACGTTAGCATGCCTATTTCCTACGTAATATATTATCATTCATAACACAGTCGTATAGCGGGTAGGTAGTGCTCCTTGAGAAGTAGTTCAAGCTCTGTAAGAAGAGTTGGTGGCCCCAGGGGATCTGCGAGCTCTAAGTGTCCCCGTGCCCACAAACATTGCCACTCACTGACGTCGTGATGCCACCCCTCTGAGGAAGCTGAAGGAAGGGTACCTTTGCATTGCCGGCGCTACGCTGGTTTCTGTGGGCAGGCAGCGTATGGCTTTGGGATTTATCACTTTAAAAGATTTCTACCCGTGTAAGAAAATGGTTAGTTAGTAGTAGCGCTGTACAGCTAACATCAAGTGGGATGTAGGGTTCCCATCGTCCAACAGCTCGGTTCCTTTTGTTTCAGACCTCCCACAGAAAGAAACTGGAAGTCTCATGAAATTGTGCCAGCCCTTGTGTGGCGACGTGTATTAAGGATTAAAATTAGATGGCCAACATTTGGTTCTTTAGTCAACGCTGTTAAAGTTTGAATTCAGAAATCAAGAGGTAAAAATGCACCGAGGCACTGAATTTATCTGTCCTTGTCTTGAAGTGCATTCAGAGTATTACCAGGTAGATACTCACAACTGAAAATCCATGTTTCAGAGAAGTTTTACTTTTTTAATTAAAACATAGGGAAATCCTGGTGTTTGAATCTTTTACTGTTTCTTTGATGCAATACTTTGAAAACTTCCTTCCTTTTCATGATTGGAATTGTTTTTAAACAGATGAAAACAGCACTTCAAATCAATTAATCTTAAGTATTTCAGCTTGATACTGAGAATTTATTGTCATCCACTTACTTCCTCTCCATACTGAATGTTTAATGCAAGCTTGCTTGCTTATGCCTACTCCGTAAATTAGCATTATCCACCCTATATCTGCTTGTTTCTGAAGAATTATTATACAAAGCCTCATTTTAAGGAGGTCAGACCCCTGCATGATGATTTGTTGTTCATGAATCTACTTTGTGCCAATTTGTGTGTGCATGTGCAATCAGAAGTGACTTGGAGTGAGTGAGATAATAATCATCTGCTGCTGATATGAAGACTTCCTCTATTCGACTACCATGAATCAGGCTGATTCCAAGTGAATGAGATTTTAATCACCTGTCACTGCCGCCAGCACTTTCTCTATATTTATGATAATTTTTTTTGTCTTTTTATTGAAATCAGTGTTGACTGAATCAAGTAATCCTGATTAGCAATCTCACTGTATCCAGTCAAGAGTGAAATGCATCAGAGCATTATTGGTACACTGAACATACTGAAATTGAAAAAAAAAAGGACTAGGCTAAGTGTGTCGGGGGGTTGCCTTGGCTATAGGTGAGAGCTGGAATGGGCGAGCTCTTTTTAATCGCTCCCCAAACTTGAAGGGTTGTTCATTATAGGTGGCTAAGGTGGAGGGGTGACTGCGGGCCGGTGCCTGGCTCACGGCTTTGTAAGTTATACTGTGGGTCGGGTCTGCTTTTAGTGACGCCTCTTGAGTCTCAACTGGAGGGAGGGAGTGAAGTCATCAGGGTGGCGTGCATGGAAATCAGGGCAAGGCAGGGCAGCCTTCCTAGAAGGAGGGACTTCCTTTAAGTTTTGTAAAAAAAAAAAAAGTATATTTAAACAGGGGGACGATATAACATTCATAAACTGTGATTTGGACCACTGCTTTTTCTGAGGGAGGCACAATTATTTATTTTTATATAAGTTCGTATTTTTTATTTACAGTGATTTTGTTACCAAGTGTTGTAGGAAATTTCAGATCTTTAATGCTATGGAAGTAAACCCCAAATGTGACAAATAAGTGCCTTGAAAGCCCGTTTAACGTTGCCATGAGTTAGACCAACCAGTCCTTAAGTGGCACTGTCAGATCTGCGGCAGCTTCCGCGATGGCGTGTGCTTCTGTGTCCCCTTCCCGGCAGGATGAGCGGAGGTGGCCCCGTGGCATTCAGCAGCGAAGACAGCCGGGGGGAAGCTGAAAAAAGGGCTGTGAAACTCCTGTGTAGAGTTTTCTGAAAGAAGTGATGGAAGTGTGGAAATACTCTGATTACTGTTTATCTAAGCCTAAGTATACTGCAATTAGAAATCTCAGTATTCAATCCAGTCCTCAAATCATATTTTGCTACTTTACATAGTTTTATGTATCATAAGAAATTACATTGCTAATAGTACGATAACTGCAGTAGTGTTGGAGGGGGAAAAAGTGATTTTACTAATGTCTACCCAGGCCTGTTCCTCTTAGTCCTATTCCTTCAGTGGTGCTGGAGGGTTATCTCTATTTATTTATTCCTTACATTTGTTTTCTTGTGCTTCTTACTGTTTCTTCCATTCATTTTGTTCAACTGTATTCCCTCGTTTCTTCCCCTCCTTTCTTAAAATTATTTTTTAATATTTTAGATTTTTAATCTAAAATATTTTTTAAATATTTTAGAATTTTAAAAAAGCTCTTATAAAGAGCCTGCCACCTCCAGGAGCCTCTGCTCCACATATGGCCCTGTCTGACCTTGTCTTTGTCCACATTCCCTCATTCTCCATTTTTTCTTCTGCCCAGCATACCTGTGCTTCAGTATTTTGCCATCTGTTCTCTTCCTTCACTCTTGATTGTGTTATCTTTGTTCCACTCTTAACATTTGAGCAGTCTTTTGACTTTCTACCACCATGGTCATCCGTCTTCTTTTCAGTGCTGTCCTGGTCAGTCAGAGGCTTCTTTTAGCGATCTTTTCCTTCCTTAGTCTTTGGCATTTTGTCTTCTGCGCTGTGCTGACTCTTCTCCTTTGTCTTCCTTCCTGTTCGTGAAGCTTCGTCTGGGTTTGGTCCTCTTTTCTCCTTTTTGTATGTGGTCTCCTTCACCCGAAGAGCTACAACTATCAGCTTGTGAAGTGATTTACAGGTCTGTCACTCATCTCCTGACTTGTTTTTCTCTGCAGACCTATACCTCAATCTCTCTTTTTAATATCTCTTTCAGAAGGTTTGCACTAAACTTGAACTAAATGTGAGCAAAAGCTAACATCAGCTTCAAAAGTTTCAGACGATATCGCTGATGCCATAACTGGTCTCTGTCACTTGTGTCACAGTGGCGGAGCTGTCTTTGAATATATCACTTTCAAGCCACAGACAAATTCTTCTCCCATAATACCATCTTTTTTTTTTTTTTTCTTTAGTTAAAGCAAAGAATTCTTATCCTGGGACTCGGGCTTTCAGCAATCTCCCTTCTTTATCCTTCTCACCACTTTCCTCTTCTGCCTCAAAAGGCAGTGGGAACCTTCGCTCCCCTCATGTTCTGACCATATGAGCCATCACAGGCTCTGCCTTCCCCCGTGTGTTAAATACAAATGGCGTGCCTTGCATTCACAGCCTTTGCAATCTACTCGTCATATTTTTTCTTACAAAGTGTTTGCCTTACCTTTTTCTTTGGCATGCCAGTTGGACCAGCGATGCCAACGGTCATCATCAGCTAGCGTACATTTTAAGGGCAGATTCTTGCATTCTCCCCCACGTACAAGAAACGAAAATCCCTTTTCCTGGATGTAAACTCTAAAAACATTAATTTGTTCTCTTTCAGTTGTCTCTCTCTATTCGTATCACTATGTTTATAGCAAGATGCAGATCAATGCCAAAAGGAGAATAAGCCAAGAAAGAATACTGGCTTCCTCATTATTCCTATGGTGTGCAAAAGAATAATTTGATCTGGCAGCAGCGGTTGTGGATACATATTCTAGAGTATGTGTTTTCTGTCTCTGGCATCCAGAAAAGTAGAAAATGGGAGGAGTGTTGCTACCTGGACCCAGCGGAAGGGGAGGTCTTGCAGAGCTGCTTCTGACAGGGAGGGGAAGGACCGGAGCTCTGCTGTGCTTTCTGCTTGCTCTCTCCTGTCTGTCCTGCTCCTTCTCCTCTTCCACCTTCATGAACTGTTTGTGTTGCTCATTGACTCTCCATCTGAGTTATATTTTTGGACATTTTATGTCAGGATCTGTCTTCATGGGGAGATTTTTTCAGGACTCAAACT
The DNA here is from genome assembly GCF_034638445.1 of Ciconia boyciana. Taxonomy (NCBI): domain Eukaryota; kingdom Metazoa; phylum Chordata; class Aves; order Ciconiiformes; family Ciconiidae; genus Ciconia; species Ciconia boyciana. The sequence continues at coordinate 65,785,930 of NC_132941.1, read as the reverse complement.
GTGAAACCCTTATCCTTACTGAGCCTTCTGGTTTTACCATCAATACCTGGCTGGTGACGATCAAAGGTGTCGTCCCGCAGTCCTGCAAACGGATCCCAGCATCTGCATCGGCCTCAACCCTGCTCTGCCTTCCACTGTCACCCCCGGTACGCCCCAGCCCGCTGCCCTGCGCTCAGCCGCAGCCCCGTGCCCGCCGTCTGGCGGCTGGAAGCAGCGTGGAAATGGGGTCTTGTGTGGGAGAGGGAGGTGGAAGAGCCGGCAGCTGCTCCGGTGAGAGCAGACGGGCGCCGGCACCCGGTGGCCTCGCCGCGGGGTCCCTTCCGAGCAGCTCCTGCTCGCCCATTTTTCTGGGGTTTTGCGCAGCCCAATTTTAGGTGTCTTAAGCAGCACATCTCCCTTCTGCGACCGCTTCCCAGCCTGGACAGCTCACTGCCAAAGTATTTTCCTGCGTCTTTCCCTACTTTTTTTCCTTTCTTCTTTTCTCCTTTCGTCCTTCTGTGGTAACACCTACTTACCTCACCGTGCAGCCACTGCTTCTCTATTTTCTGTTCGCTATTTATTACAGACACCTTCTCGTTTGTCACTGAGCCAAGTAAACACCTGTTTAGCTGTTTTAATCCTTCATCAAGAATCAACTTCCTCACCTTGCGCTAATTTTCCTACCATCACCGCGCTTCTTCATTACTTCCAAAACAGCTATTGGCTGCACATTCAGTTTACTAAATAATGCATATGGCATGCATAGCCATACTAGCCACTCTGTATACATTACCTTTTAATAGCTGCTTAGACATATCTTTTTTACTATCTGTACAATTTTTCTCCTGCAAAAGTAGAACTTCCTCATTTTTAAGGGTGCATTTGACATTCTCAGTGAGAATTTCAGGCATTAATGAGCACCGATACAGCCTACCTCCCATCCAAAATACAAGTTTTGGCAGATGAAACATAAATAGAAATTAAAAACCAAATTGCTTGATGCACCGCAGACTACAGTTGCAGTAGCGTTTCTTGTTTGCTTTATGGATTTGTGCTGCTGGTGGTGTGCTGGTGACTGGCCACTGAAGGCTGTAACTGGGGCAGATCCCCAGTGTAAAATCAGTTCTAGTTATTTCTGAATTGTCATTAATCTTATTATTTTCCTTATTTACTAATGGGCCTAGTTTCTCTCTTGCCTTTTTCTTTTTAGCATATAAACAATTACATGAAAAGAACATTCTTAAGGTTGCAAAGGCAAGCATTCAAAAGTAAAGCAAACAAACAAAAAAGCTATAATAAAGGTAACCCCTGCAAGCTTTGGTTGGACTCCCTGCGCGTGCGCATTGGGGTATTGGGTTTAATTCCATAATCAGAAACAGGATTTTCCCCCCACATCATCCCTACCTCATTCAGTATTATTCAGTGGTTTTTTCCTTCATTGTTCAGTGTGTGGTCCTCTTGTGCCTTAGTTATTGAGTGCTATTCAAATCTTGCCTCAAAAAAACCCACCAGAATTTCTCCCTGAGCCATCTTACAGAGCTCATCACTGTTGTGTCGGTCTGCAACAGAAATTTACTTCTGCAGTGCCCTTGTCGCATGAAGTATCCCTGCTTTAGAAATGGGAAATTGAAGCACAGAGAAATTAATAATTAAGTAGCTAAGTGTAAGTGCTGCACAGGAGAAGTCTAGGATCTGATTTTTCATAGCCTGTGTAGCACGCATGTACATTTATGTACATATGTACATGCATTATGTACAACGTACATACATTATGTACATTTATGTATTTTATATGTCCAAAACACAGCTATCATTGACTTCAGTTGTAGCAACATGTACAAAGCGTAGTCTGGGATTGCAAGTCAGGCACCAAAAAATTAGTCATGCGGAATTAATCCTCACCTATACAAATTTTGGTGTAAGTAGACCTGGCTAGAATTATTGTCAGAGGGAGGGTTAATGTGTCATACAGAGGGTAGCTAATTACCGTAGCCATCTTTCTTTCAAGCTCCTGACTTACCCTTTTCCCAATTTTTAACAGTATCAGTAAGGTATGAGGGGCTTGATTAAAAAAATCTTTAATTAATCATTCATTTCAACTATATGAGGAATGGTGTTGTAAAGAAAGTAGTTTTAGCTACATAATCGCCCAATATCTAACAGTGGATGGTAAGGGTGTAAAATAAGGCCCTTCACGCAACTTTCTACATTCTTAAGAAAAACCTAGATATGATTTTCCTATGCCCATGGGACATCAGCAGCTTTGAAACATTTAAATCCACTGCAGAGACCTTATCAAACTTAGCTGTGGACTGCTACTAAAGAAAATGTTCCCTAAAATTTACCAGGTATTTATTTGTTCGCAGCAGAGAAGTGATAAGGCTGGGGAACCTTGCATCCTATCTAAAACGCGGAGTGGGAGAGCCTAGGGGGAACACATTCCTCTGCTGTTACTCCCCGAGAAACTCTGCCAGCTAATTAATGAGTTTCTCCCTAGTCGAGGGCCTGTTGAAGAAAAACTGCTCTGACACCTTGTTGTTTAGTCTTAGTATTCAGGAAGAATAGGAAGGACTACACAACAGGTATCCATCCTCTAAGGAAGGATCAACATTGGAAAATAATTGTTTTCACGAAGTTGGAATGGAAACTGGAGAGAAATTGAGCCTGGGCTTGGGGTAATGGATGAAAAATAGCAGAAGGAAGGGAGCTGAGAAGCAGCCACGGGGAGAGGCAGCAAAGTTCTATCAAGTGAGAGGAGCGACAACTGCGTGCAGATGTAAATGGGAGCAAGAAACGATGAATAGGAGTGGTTCCCATCAGAAAGGTCCCGGGCTATCTGTTCTCCCATTCCACTAAGTACCCTGTTCCAAATAGAAGGTGACACCAATGTCACATATTGCCAGCAGACAGATAGGAAAATCAAAAAAGAGCTACAGAGGGTCTCAAATACTGGGAGGTAACCAGGAAACCATGAATTTTAAAAAGACAGAAAAAATAAATGCAAGGAAGTTGCTGAAGTTATTAAAAGATAAGATTTATAGGCAAGTTCATTTCAGTTGGTTGGCTATCCAATCAACTACTGTTGCTAATTGGATTAGTTGCCAAAATAAGCTAAGAATAGAACCTTCTCTTTTCTTATTGTTAATGCTTTCCAGGGAAAAAGTCTTTGTGGACAAAAATTAAATCTTTATTTCTAGCAACATAAAATTATCCTCTATACAAATGAAGAACCTTAACACTCAGTTGTACCTCTTCTGCAGACCTTACAGTGGTTAAAAGTCTTCTGCAGTTACAGTGTGCTGTGAGATGGAACATTCTTGTTCTTCTCCAAATCAAGCGGTTTGTGGCAGATGCCTACTATTGTTCCTCTTTACTTTGTCATTCTTTCTTGTCCTTTCTCGAAGAATTTCATTGCTACATTTTCCACAGTTGACATACAGCTTTCTGGCAATATAAATACTTCTGACATAATGGAACAACCCTAGAGAAAGCCTTAGGTCATTTCAGAGTGCCCCTTAATATGGAGAACCCTGAGCATCCCCCCATCAAGATTTTTTCCTAAAGCCAGTACAGCTGTTTCCAAAACAGCTCTCTGAGAAGGAAATCAGTTCCTCTTTCATTGCTTTATAAAAGTGCATCTAAATAATAACCTGCAAATAAGTTACGTCTATAATACAGGCTCTGTGTTGTATTCTTCTGCCCTGCAAAAACAACAGATCCACTGAAATGATCAATATCATGATTTCTGTTATTTACTTTGTAGTATTATTTTATTCTTTGTATTAATACATCATCTCAAAACAAAATAAGTATGTAGCCTACCCTTTCTTGTAGCCTGTGTGGTACAAGCTTGTATAAGATACCCAGTGCAGCCCTTAGTTTCCAACTTAAGCAGGTTGTTTCTTGGGAAGATCTGTTCTTCAGCTGTTATTAACTCACATATCTAAAGGCACGATTAATTAATCCAGGCTCTATCTTGAGGTTTTAGCTTTAGACTTTTATTTCAACAATGAAAAATCCTGCAACTTAGAAGTGGAGACGTTCTGAAGTCCTTTATAAAACCTCATCACAGGTGAAGGACAGAGGATGAGACGAAAGCATTTGGTGAAGTCGTATGTGGTTCTCCCCAAAGGACAGAAAACACTGTCTTTGGCTGATGCTGTCGAGAAGGAGCGCACGGAGTGATATGGGTTTGACTTCAGAGAGGGAATCCCTGCTCCATGCAGCGGTGGTTGTGTTCACCAGAGAAGCTAAATTTGCTGCAGCTTGAATTAGAAAAAGTATTTCAGGAAATTATTTCAAATGAGCTGAAGTCGATTCTCCCTGTTTTACTCTCCGTACTTTAATTAAACTCCCTGGATAGGTTCTTACTCGTGAAAGCGAGACGCACACTGGAGTATCTCACAAAACAACAGCCTGTTACTATCTGTGGAGACGGTGGCTCGAAAACTGTGATAGTTTGCAGTAATGTGTAATATACTCACTTCACAGTCTTGCGTAAAGGACGAAATTAGCCTATTTGTTTTGTCCGCTGTGGCGTAAACCCCTCTTCCATTAACAGTGATTTCTGCTTTCGTTAGTGAATGGTGGTAATGCTGAGCTCTATGCAAAAAAAAAAAAAGCATACAGTTGATATGTACATTTCATACATTTTCCATCTGTTTACGTCAAAGGAAAACACATTTTTGTAGTGGGGAACTTACTTGAAAGGGTAGACACGTCAGAGCAAAGCACCTTTCCAAAGAAGCCTCCTTTAAAATTATGCCAAGACTGAATTCTAATTAATAAAGAAATTGTATTTGAATGATTAGTTTGGACCTCTTTCTAAGTCTGGTGTGAAAAAACCATCAAAATGCTGTCTATGCAGAAAGGGGCGTAGCAGTGCCTGCCTGAGTGTGCGGCCATCCTGAATCAGTAGTGCTGAGAAGCAGCAACTATCCCATCCATCTCAGTGGAAGGAGAGCTTTGAAAAGCTAAAGTTGCAAATTACATCTCATGCTTGTCGTCAAACCATTACCAGCTTCTTCACTGCTGAGTCGTACCGATATCGAGAGACATTTATCTGTCCCAGAAATCCTGCCTCAGATTAGGTGCCAACATTTCCACCTGTTACTTACTCATCTGTTGAATTTACTCATCTGTTAAACTGGGTCTTATGAATACATTTGAGTATTTTTAATTTGAAATTCTCATCATTGCAGAACGTGAACATTTATGGACAATGTAAAATTTCATATCAAACTAATCAAGAGGGAAAAATACCATAAAGATAATTTATTTTTATTCATTTGAATAAAAGTCTTTGAATTCATTTAACATACTTGAAGTTGTCCCAGAATCTCGGAGGCACTGCAGTTACCCTGGAGAGGGCAGAGACCTTACTGGAAAATACTGAGAGTCTTGACTGCACCTGATAGACAAAGATCGCTCTTCAGGCCCCACCCAAAATGTCGAAGAGGAAGGACGGCTGGTTGGTTGCAGGTGCCAACTGAAAGAACTTGTCCTGTATTAGTTATCCAACATGGATCTCATCGGATAAAATATCCAGCTAGCCATTTGCTACATGTCTGGATATTAAACAGTTGCCTAATGTGGGGAGCAACCATCAAATACTCGTCTGGCTGCGTCTGCCATTGGGGCGGGATGTGTGGGTACTCACCGGTGGCTTTTGATAAAGGAGACCACTCTGCAAATGCTCATAGATGACCCAAAAGACTACGAAACCCAGCTGAGACACATTTGCAGCTAAATACGATCCAGCTGTGTGGAACAGTGCTTATTATCAGAAAAGTTTGGGGAGATACCCAGAATGTCATGCAGTTCTACTAATATTAGCTTTAGCAACTCACAATTATAATGACTAATTGGAGCCATCACTCATTGCTATTGAGTTCCCAGGTGAAAACTATGGACCAGAACCTCCATTAGCATAAATTAGCATTGGAAAGTCAATTAAGTTACACTGATTTTACACTAGTTTTACTGTCTTTCATAAGGCAGAGAGAAAAAAGACCCATTTCTGACTTCAGTCATCCCTATTTTTTTCCCCTCCAAAGCAAATTTTTGTTACATTTCTTAACAGGTCTCCGTAAACGTACACACCTTATGGTGCTGATGGTGTTTTGCTGAGCAGAGCCGGCTGGCTTATCTGTGCTCTCGAACACAGCCTGCACCTTCCAAGGTGATGTCGGGGAGCTGGGTTGTTGCTGCTCCCCTCAGCATAGGATTCGGCGTGGATAACAGAGCGTTTTCTGTGAAACATCTCTGCCGGGAGGCTTGGTCCCATTCCCATCACAGGCGTGGAGAAGGGTTTTTTTCTGTCGTGTGTGTGTGTGTGTGTATGCGAGGGGGAGAAAAGGGGAAATATGAAAGAAAAGGGTAAAAATATGCAACGTGAATACTTGCACTGATTTAAGGAAAAAAGAACATGACCAGTTGCCTTATATTTATAAATCAGTGTGTGAGTACCTAAAAACATAATTTTAAAGCAACAATATTTTTCAGTAGCATAAATCTTAATGGAAATCTGGCAGAAAGGTGCAGGAAAAAATCTGCAGGTTGCTAGAAAGTATAAACTTCAGGCAGATGACTCTAAATGTTTTACCCTAACTTGAAGATATCAGAGACATTCAAGAGAGTGTTCCTGAAAAGAGAGGCACGTGCAACACACCAGGAGTTTATCAGCCCTCTCGTTCAACAGAACTATATAACTGAGTAAGATCAGATGAACTATATGACAGTGAAAATAAAAATTAATGGAAGCCTAACAAATCCAGTAGCTTTGAGAATTTTTGGACCATACAGTGCGTAGGTACTGGTTTGTGTTCTCATTTTAAAATTAAAAAAAAAAAAAAATTCACAGTGGTAGAGTACTCTGGGTTTGGGCTTTTTTTTTCGAAAGATTATGTTACATCTGCAGAGATAGATCAGTGTCAGGCTGGCCCCGTGCCACTTTAGGGACTGAACAAGAGAAGAAGCCCGAGGTCTGCTGAACAGAGTGCAAGTGTGTCTGACGTAATGAGAAATTCCCCATAGTGTCATTTTTCATTTACAGTGGCACCAGCGTATCTGACCTGGTCCACCAGAACGCACTCATGCCAGTTCTCAGGCAGAAGACACGAGCGGAATTTGTTTTCACATCTGAAACATGTTTTTATAGTTCAGGTATTCCCACAAATATTTCGGTTGTAACAGCGGAGTTTCAGACGAGGGGTGACAGGTTTCCATCGCGCTGGGACCAGGGCTGCCATTTGGTTGCAGTCTTTATTCCCCGCGCTCCCCTGCGGCGGTGGCCGGAGGTCCTCCTGCACGGCCCGGGAAACTGCTCCGGGCGTGAGATGCTTCCTCAGAACCAAATTCCCCTCCTGTATCTTCCCCCTGGGATCAGCCTGGTGCCCGTGGCCATGGCATCTGCTGTCACCCAAACCTCTCTTGCCTGGGCGCATCTTCTGCGTCCCGGCAGCTCTGCCACCCTGTGCCCACCACGGGCTGCTCCCTGCCAGTCCTGGCACGGGCTCTCCCTCCACACCTCCCTCTTTCCAACCCAATTTGCCGTCCCTCTCCCTGCGGTCGGCTCGCGTTACAGCAGCCCGGGACCAAACACGAACACCGCGAAGCGGCCGTCCGCAGTTACACACACGGATTAGGGGCCACGTTACTCTCTTCAGTAATTCTGTCTGCTGTCCTACTTCATTTAAGCATCCCTCAAAACTGCCTTTGCTTGCAGTAAGAATTTTTTGGGCTAGATTTCTTACCTCCACCCGTGTGAACTAGGTAACAGATGACTGCAGTAAATTATTCTGGATTAAAATGTTTTTGTAGGCCTCACCTCTTGACTGTCTCTGTGCCCGCTGTCCCTTCAGTTAGCGTTCCTTCTTCTGTGGAGCATCCGTGTCCTCTAGGTAGCCCCACTCAACAGACTTGACTGAGAGCAAGTACCACGTGGGGAGAAATCTTTCTAATCAGATCTTCATATTTGTTCCCTCTTGTTTTATTTCAACATAGATACTATTTTAATTATTGCTGAAAAGGGTTGTGGGGGTGCAAAGTGTACGAGAAGGGGTCTGTAAATATAGTGTCCTTGCGTAGCTCCTCCTAACCGAGGAATTGGCTCATATTGCCCCATTGAGAACAGCGTCCCAAACCGCAGCCTGCAGTAAGATAGATGGCTTTGCTCAGAGAAATTTTCCAGTACGCTTCAGCCAGAATTATTTTATGATGGAAGAAGACTTTTGTGGGTAAAGCTGGCAAGAACAGACCCATGTTGTTCTTCTCCTGGCTGTGAGAGGATGGACTGAGACCTGTTAACTGGCGTTGGCGTGCAAAACCCTCTGGACAAAGAGTTAAAGGAAATGGGAGGACAGCCCTGGGACTGCTCGGCAGCTACGATACGTAATTTATCAAGTGGTTATTTGATAATGTCCACGAGCATCCCGGGCGAGCGGAGCGGGTCGCACCAGGTACCCAGCACCTCGGGGCGTGCGGAGGGCTCTGGCACGAGGACCGCGCTGCCCGCTGCCCGCTGCCCGCTGCCCGCCTCCGTTCCAGAGCCAGAGCCCTTGCAGGGTGCGGGGCAGCGTGCCGGGGAGCGCCGGGGAGCTCCAGCTCCACCTGCCCGCGGGGCTGCCCGGCGTGAGGGCAGGGCCTCGTGCACGGCGCCCGAAGTACCGCGCGCCCCGTGCGCTGGCGTGGCTGGGTGCAAGAGGAGCCGGGAGAAATTTCAGCGCGTAAGCATTAAAAAAAAAAAAAAAAAAAAGGCCCAAATAGAGCCCGTAGATGGTAATGACAATGTTTTGTTATCTTTATGTTGTTTTCTTTGCATGCTTGTTAAAAAGTGGAGTCAGAGTGTCTGAGACGGAGCCCTAACAAGTTCCTTCTAATCAGCCCCGGAATGCTTCTGTCAGGCACAAGAAAAATGCTCAGCTTGAACAAAGCTGCATTTTTCCCCCAAGAAACACATTTGTTTAAAGATTGGCCTGTCAATTTGTGAATCAACATTTCGGCTTTTTGCTCAGACATCATGCTTTTGCTTTTTTTTCCCCCAAGAAGGGGAAATAATACAAAGCTGCTATTTGTTGTTTGAAGGAAGTAAACTTCATCAGGTCGACTTAGATGTGTGCTTCAAATGTCACTCAGTAGAGCTTTCTTGTAATGAAACGCTGCATACAGATTTCTTCCTTTAGGCTCAAGGGGATTAGACCCAGTAAAAGAAAAATTCAGTCTTCCTTGCTGTGGTGCATCAGAGTGAGAAGTTTAAAATCCACAATTTATTCAAATATTGATATTTCTACTTGTCAGAAGAGAGGTGCCTTGAAATTTCCACTGAGCACTGTTGTCAGAAGAATTGCAAGAAATGTGTCAGATAATTCATAAACGGAGTTCACTACTGTGAAATCAGTTGGGAACAGCAAAAAAAATATATTCTTGTCGATGTAGAATAGGGGCAATATAACAGAAAATAGCACTCACTTTTCCATCATGTCAAGCAAATGCTCAATTTGGGCCAGGTATTTTTTTAAACAGCTTGCTGCTTCTGGAGAAGCCCACAATGCATGAAAAATGTGTTGAGTTGTGCTTTGTAGACAAGAGATCTGTTTGTTGGTTTTCCCCTCCGAGACGGTTCCCATCCCTCCCAGCCCACCGCTGCTCGCGGGGAGGGCCTGGTTCTGCATGTGGTTTGCATTAAAGCCTTAAAAAGCTGTGAACGACTGGGGTAATGATGTAAAGCGCTAGTGTAAATTCCAAACTGTTGATAGCAGCGAGGGAAGCTGAAGAAATTTTCTTAGTATTTTTTAACCCCCGCCATGTGTTGAAGTCATCTAGCCCTTCCCTTTGAGGCCGGAGAAGCGGGGTGCACCGGGCTGCTCGGCACACTTGCAATTCCTTCCGTTTTCTAAAAGCGCTGCCTGGTGCTCAGAGCACGATGCTGTTTATGCTTTGATTTTTACTAGATTTCAGCTATGAAAATGAGTGACGTCAGGAGCAGGCGATCCTGCGCGGTAGCGCAGCTGCTTTGTGCCAGGGCTGCGCAGAAGAAGGGCTCGTTCCGAGCCGCGGCGCTGACAAGCCTCTACGCGGATAACGAACAGCCGAAGAGTAGAAACTGGGGCGATAGCAAAATATGACTATGAGAACACATCTCTCGTTGCCGTACGGCCGCGTAGTTCACGGGGCTGCTGACAAGAGGCATCCTGGCGCAGCTCGCAACCCATCTGGGTGGTGGCGAGACGCAACGCAGCGCGTACGATAAGGTTGTGTCGTAGCGGGCTCAAGGGCTTGCCCGAAGCATCCTTGTGAGCGCAGGTTCTGTAACGGGCAACTCCTTAAAATACTTTCTGTTTTCCATTTAACACGTTGAAAATGTGTTTTGTGCGATTTTATTACACTTTTATTATACCTTTGAAAAATAGATAGCTTAGTTAAAGCTTACGTGCATATTTTAGAAATACCCTTAAAATAACAAGACGAGGCTTTTATTAGTCAGTATAAAAATAGCTAACTATAGCATCTTTACTAGTAAAGACATTACGGTGATCACTTGCCTTTTTTTGTTGTTGTTGTTGTTTAAATTCAGCACATACAAAGTATCTTAGGCTGGCATTATACTTCTGGAGAGGAAATTGAGCTAAACACAGCAACATTTGCTTCTCTTGTATGGTAGCTAAACCCCAAGAAATAAAGGGGGGTAAATTCAACCTACAGACTGAATTTGTAGAAGGTATTTTGCCATGGAATTTTTTGCAGCAGCAATTCTGGCTGCTTGAACAACCCTTGCTAGGAACCCCCTTTTAGAGAACCCACAGATATTTACCCCCGCATTTTCAAACGGGTTTATTGCTATTTGGGAAGTTGAAGCCGTGTCCTAATCCCCCTTTCATTAGCTCCCTGTATTCTCTGCTTGCTCCAGAGTGGACACTACCAGAGGCTGACATCTTTGGCTCGTTAGAGCATAGATGCCTGCAGAAGCTGACGTTTTCCACGCCTGCTTGCAGCCTATTTTTCCTTTACACCCATTGCTTACTGTCTGCTCGGTGTCTAGGCGAATCTGTCATCTGTGCCAGAGCACAGCCCGCTGCACCACTGACAGTAAGAAGGTAAACGCTTGCTGCCTGAATCCCCCATTAACTTTGTGAAGCGTATTGATTTCTTGTAAAAATAATGATATTGACAGGCTTTCCAGGAGTAATTGTTTCCAGAGCACAAAGGTCAGTGCTGAGAGTGAAGGGTTTTGGAGCCGGGGTACTCCACAGACATTTGTGCAAAGTGCTGGGGGATGGATGGAAACAAATAGCAACAGTTTGAGACTTTAGAAATTTAAGTACATTGACAAAACACCTAGTAGGGGGCTGGCAGCATTATTGTACTCATGAGTCATTAATAGCAAACAGCTCGCTTTGGACAACATCATTGTTTGGCGTGGGGAGATTTGTAGACAAACAATAGCAATAAAAGTAGCTCCAGCCTCCGCTGCTCTGCCGCCTGCTCCCGGCCCTCGGAAATCTTCCTAGGAGTTTCTCTGCTTTTGAAGCAGCGGCCCCTTTGAATAATCTGGGGCAAATTCCTTCTGCTTTTCTGATAGACATTTTTGCTTGCTAACTAGGGGAAGCAATAAAGCATTCGGGAAAGAAAAAGCAAACACGCGGAGTTGCCATTGGCCTGAATTAATTGGACTGCCAGAGACGCTCACGCTGTTAGCGATACAGCATCCTTGCGCGTTCGTGCAGACCGAACCCTTCGCCTCCCCGGCCCCGAGCACCCGCTCAGAGGAGGTGGTCCTGGGCACGGACACTCAGGCCCCAGAGCTCCGGGCCCTGGGGGTCCCGTGGCGCGGAGGAGCGGTACCCACCCCCAGCTGTTGAACGAACAAGCCTTGGTTGGTCAACAGCGTTGCTGCAAAGTACTTGTGTTTGAAAAATGAACTGG
>NC_132941.1:65764029-65769029 GCF_034638445.1 Ciconia boyciana | reverse complement strand
GTCCGTACTTGTATTTTGAAGTCCTTCATTTAAATTTCTCAACTTTTTATTTAACATCAAAAAGACTCTCTTCTTGAAAAGGAGAGGGATAGTCAAAGGTGGAGAGGACTAAATAAATCAGGCTAAATATCCTCTGAAACTATAGCTCTACCAATAGGATTAGCATCAAATAACAAAACTAGGTGTTTTATACTCTGGATAATTCATGGTGGGAGAAAAGCCAATAATGAATTTAAATGCTAGAACGTGACTTTTTTTCCTTGTGATTGTTCCTAACTCACAGGTACTGGGAGTTAGGAACGGTTTAAAGGCTGTAGGGCTTGAGGGCAGGGGACTGCCTTCTCTTCAGAGCTTTCCTGCTGAGAGCCAGGCAATATGCCTCCTCCCCTGCTTTCCCACCACCAGCAGCGTGGAGCACAGGATCATGGTGCAAGGAGTCAGAGGCGATAAGAGAAAGAAATACGATAGGCTGTGCAAGAAGAAAAATGTTTTTCTAACTCTGAGCTCATGTATTATGGACATATTATGCTGCTTTCTGGAACTGAAATCCGAATTTCTTGAGACTTAATTTTCTTTTGCTTTTAGCAGATAGTTGTGGAAACCACTGACGCTGCTAGTCTCTTATGGCTAAATTATGTGTTCAGAGTTAGCCGGAGTATAGATTTAGTCTTGCTGCTGTTGCACAGAGTCTATTGTAAGATAATTTGTCCCACTCAATTAGACTAAGTTGTCATGTGAGAAGTGCTGAGCTCCCACAGCCCGGCGGCACCAAAGTTAGCGTGCTCAGAGCGAGCACCCAGGCAAGCACACAACCCAACAGCGGGCTGACAGTCCGGCGGCGTCAATCTGCCAGCTGGGGCAGAGCGCTTTTGAAGCTCTGTTTCTTCTGGTGCTTCATAGAGAAGGCTGGATGGTTCCAGGTAACAACATTTCTATCTTCCGATTTTAAGAGCAGGAAATTACGCAGAGAAATATGTTAAAGAACGCTGAGGCGGAAAGTCAGACACTGACCCTTTCATTTGTGGCAGCATTGAAGTTGTCTGTTGTAACCTGAATTTCATCCCCTTTATGAACACAAGATCTGATAAGGTCTTTAACGGCACGATGACTTCTCGCGTTTGTGACCCTTTCTACAGTTGGTGCCCACTACGCAATATTTTTCGAGGTGTGAATCAGGATTGTGTAGTGAAGGAGACTTACCTGTACCACCTTCTGTTGGTTTGTCGCTGAAGTTAGGTAGTATTTAGTGTCTGAGGCAGAGGAAGGAAGGTATCAGTCCTCCAGCTGGCTCCTGCTGACCCAATGAATTAAGTCTCAAATACAATTCCTGTGTCTACTTCTGTCACATATTTTCTCTGTCCTCTTGGACGAGTCATAACCAGTTTTTCAGAGCTCCAGCATCCTTCTCTGTCTAGTCACAGCTTAACAGCCACTCGGAGCTTTAACTGTAGGGGTGCTGAGTGCCCACCCTGCGGCTGCCATCAGCAGGACCTGCCGTGTGGACTCTGCTATGAAACGCTTTTGATTGTGCAGGGTAATCGGGAGGTGGGACAGAGGAAAACCTCGGAAAATGCAAAATATAACCTGAATAAGACTTTAAGGATAGTCAGCCGGCGTGCAGTAGATCGCGTTCGGGTAAGCCAAGCCGTCGATGGCAGAACGCGGACCTCCTGCAGCTCGTGCTGGTCCAGGTGGAGCCAGCCCAGAGGTCTCCCCGCCGGGGCGGTGGTCAGTTGGCTCCCCCATGTTAAATCACACCCGGGTGGTCAGAATGGCACCCAGCCCAGCAGAGCTGGTTTCCATCTCTTTGTACTTCACCCTGACTGAAAACCAGTAATGCGGCGGTAATTTCACCTCCTAGAAGGGCAGCGCTGTTAATTTTGAAATGCTCAAATGTGATGGGGAAAATGTCTGTAAGGAGGTGGAGAAGACATTGACTTAATAAATTACAAGGTTAGGAAGATGTGCCCTGTGGAAGTCATGGTGCTACATATTTTTCAGGGAATATAAAAAACGTGTGAGGTAATGTTAATCATCGTTCTCCATCCTGTACACTGAGTAGGACAGCTATTCTACATATGAGAAAGTGATAAAATATAATCATGTAATTTAATACTTATAAATCAATACTATGTGAAGATTGTGCAAGCATTTGTTAACTTGTGGGTAGTTGACAGTGAGCATTTCTTTGATGTAAAGTCTTTAATTTGCAGATATACGTTATTGAAAGTAGAAATGAAAAACTTGTGTTTATTTTGGGACATTTACAAATTGATGTGCTACTCCATTTCGAATGAGCCTACAAATCAATGATTTTATCCTCTAACCACTATAATCATAATTTGCCAGTTGTTTAGTTGGAGGGAGTTTTTAAATTAAAAAAAGATCATAATCATTATACCAACAACAAGTCTGATTAATTAATTAGTCCGCACTGAGATATTTAGATGTACCAACTTTCAAAGTGTCCAGTATGAAGCTAAATTACTTCGCTGTTGTTCTGGCTTGGCATTTATGGTAATTTGTCAAGCCTATATGCAGTAATGGATTGACTCATATAACGAAGGCTATAATTGCAGCTGTTAGGTAGGCCTTCTTTATCTCAGCCTGTCTGAGTCCCCATTCCTGCATGATTTCTTGCTGTGCCGAAGCCATGTGTGTCTTGTTTTGTTTTAATACATTACTGACCCAGGGTCTCAGGTTACTGGGGTTCCTGTCATACATTTAGTTCCACTCTCATAAAGCATTGCACAAAAAATGCTGGAACAAGGTAACAATCATTGCTCAATATACTAAGTATAAATGTCAGAGTGTAAAACTTGACTGCAGGAGAACAGTGTAGGGGGAGATAATAATTGAAAATAGGACACTGAGCTGTAGCAGTGAGGCGGGGAGTTATAAGGGCTCCTACGGCATCATGCGATATGTCTGCTATGTCTCGTTTATCATTAAAAGCTTGATATCAACCATCTCTTCCCTACGTATATTACGCTAGATCGGCATGTTTTGTTCCGGTGGCTAAAAATGCCCTTGCAGACCTTACCAGGTCACGTTCTCTGCTGCAACGGCAAAGCCAAAAGGAGCCCCGGCACCCTCACCAGCATGGTACAGGATGGGAAACATTGTCTTGGGTGGGAAATTTAGTAGAACAAAGTGTTTGTTTAGTTGTTTAGTACTTTTAAAGTATCTTCTTCTTCTGTGATCCTATCTTTACCCTGACGCACCACTTACTTACTTTTAAAAGTGTCCAAGTGTGACAACAGATGTTGCGTAAACTTATCTTTTAATCTTTGATAACTTACATAATTGAAGAAGTTAACAGGTTGTTCACTTAATAGGGATCATTTATACAGGATTTTTTAAATAACTTGCTGGAAGGGGGAAAAACCACTCTTGGCTAATACGAAGCATATTTTGCATTTATTATGGGAAAAAAATTTCAGGTAGGAGGTGAGGAGACAATTTGGGAATTTTCGTTAGCTGAAAAACTGCATATTAAACATGAATTGTGATTTTCCATCTGGCCCTACTGGTTAGGAAGCTGCAGTTGGGCATGATCTTCACTGTCAATCAACAGTCCCCAACTGCGAGATGCAAACCTCATGACGAAGCCCACCCCAACTCATTAAACCAAAGCAAACTGTATGAAGTGCGCCGCTGTGTGATTTTAATATTTGGTGCATGTGACAGGATCATTTTAGTGATTTGCAGGATTTATCTCCTCTTAAAAGTACTGCCTAAGGCTACTCTAATTGGTAGGAAAGCAAATTCCCCCTTCTCCTCCTGTCACTCTTTGTTTTATTTACTGAGAACTGCCGAAACCTATTTACACAATAATGAGGATAAATCACCGTGATGCTTTCAACACAAAGAGAAATGTTGCATGAGTTGAAAGCTGTACAATTAAAACTAAATTCAAAATATTTCTGAAGTAGTGTCTACAGTTAGTGATAGTGAAATAAAATTAAGACAAATGATACGAGCGTACATTGCAACTTGTGCAGATAGACAGCTAAAATCAAAATTCTTGAGGCATCTTTTATGATGGACAATTTCATTCAAGATTGCAATTAAGTAAATGTATGTAAGTTGCCGACAATAGCCCAGATGTTCCCCCTAGATTTGTATGCAGCTCTTTCGTTTCTCTCCTGGACATGGACCTCAGCTACTTCCACCACAGTTGTCTTCTCCACAAGGTGCCCACCAGCAACCTCTCCACCTGCGGGTCAGGGTGGAGATCCTACGGGTGGGGAGGACACTCCTCTATGCGGGTGTGAGGTTGTACTTCATTCGCTCTTGCATCCTGGAGAAGTTACCTGAAAAGGGGACAGCAGCTTCAAGCTGAGAACAGCCCAGGCCAGGCGTCAAGGGAACGCTGTGAATGCAACATCTAAAGCCGGTGGCTGCCGCGCTCCTGCGAATCTCCACGGGTCTATGGGCTCATGTGGCCCAATGCTGACTAAGAGTTTCCAGATAAAGATTTCCCTTGATTGGCTTTCAGAGTCACAGAATCACAGAATCGCACAGGTTGGAAAAGACCTTTAAGATCATCGAGTCCAACCGTAAACCTAACACTGCCAAGACCACCATGTACCATGTCCTCCTCCCCCTTGCATCGGGGAGAACAAACTGCTGGGGGTTGTTGCAATGGAGTGAATTAGGGGCCCTTGTTCCTGGGGCCTGATTCTGTGCTTCTTGCCCGTAGACCCCCACTGAAAGAACCTGGTCTACAAACACCGTCTCAAAATGGGTCTGCTCAGCACCTGGTGCCTTTTACAGATAGAACAATCTTGAAGCGCTTACTTACAAACCTCATGTATTGCTATCATGAGACGTTTTATATGTGTTTTGATAAATAGTAATTAGAAACCGATTTAAAATATATGCCGTTGAGAGAACTTTGCTCTTACCTAATTTTTAGTCCATCCGATAACAAACAGATAGGAGAACAAAACCCACCTGTATTTATCAGGGCACCGTCAAAACCCTTTTTACAGAGT
>NC_132941.1:65734029-65741529 GCF_034638445.1 Ciconia boyciana | reverse complement strand
GTTTCTAGGATGTAGTAGGTGTTTTTCCACCACAAATATTCCTTTAGTCAAACAATATTTGAATCGGACCGAACTAAAGCCACCGCTTGTGCTTATAATACCAAGTATTTTCTTGCTTGGTGTTGAAATTCAAGTACAAAAGTCTTTCTGGTCTATTTGCTACAACACCACCTCTCAAAAAGGTTAAGAAGAGGTGAAAAGGATGAAAAGGCACTTGCAGGGTTTAAAAAATCTTCTATGGAAAAAACATCTTTCATATCACAAAAAAGTCTCCCCTAGGTTGTTATGTGCATAAGGTGGAGGCTTAAGAGCAGACACATTTGCAGATGAACTGCTTTTACTAGCTTCTCCGAGACATGACATTTGTTCAGAAGATTAGCCAGGTTGTAATGTGTAGCATAATTGCACTGTGCGGATGTCCCAGAAGTGAAAACCTAATTGCTTGACAGGCCTATAACTTTGTGGTACGCTCTCACCTTGTTAGGTCCTTTTCTGATGCAGTTCAAATGAAGTCTGGCCGCAGGTGTGCCTAATTTACCTCGCAACAGAACGTGTTGAGTTTAATTGCACAGTGGTTGTTAGGAAAAATTGGTGGGTGGAATATCAAGTGACTTACTGTACGGGGATGGCAGATGGGCGTTGAGAGGCATCGCCAGCTAAGTGTATAGGTGAGGGGAGTTAATAAAAGATGTAAATTTTATCTTAAAATAGTGAAGTCTTGTGGTAGGTAATACATTTTAATTAAGATGGTAGCAGTCCCCTTTCTAGCAGCGTGAAAAAATCAGAGCAAAGGAACATCACAAAGACTGCATTTTTCTCCATATCAGTATTTTAGGAACAGCTTAGTATGTTTAGGAAGGCTATTCGGCAAGACTGTATTTATTAAAAAGACTACCATTTGTGCGTGTAATACAAAATGTAGCAGGGAGAGGCAAATCTAGAAAGGCTTGCATTCTCATTCGGTTGGTAGCAGCAAAGTTTGAGACACGACCAAACCGAGCTCCGATCCAGCTCCTTGCTTCTTACTGTCGCAGCAATCTTGTCTCGGGAGCGCAGGGATCGTGGAGAAAGCATCTGGTCCTGTTCTCTCTGCGGTAGGGATGGGCTCGTTGTGCCCACGGTCCTTGCTGGTCGGCTGAGAGGAACGATCAAGTCCGTCGTCTTCTCCTGGCAAGCTTTGAGAAACGCCCTGCCTGGGAACATGGTTTTTAACTTGTGTTCTCTTCCTCTGAAAAGCTCGTCTTGATGCCACCTGTGCTCCATGAACTCTCTGAAAACGCAGATTAAAAAATAAAATAAAATATCTCAGTATCAAGGAGCGTAGCAGAGCTGAAACACGAGTGCTGCTTGTGTTCACCCCAGCCTTGTGGCTTTTATATTTAGCCCAGTGCTCAGGGTCATCTGTGTAAACCTGGCAATGTCTAATTCCACCAAACGTGGGTCCTTTTCACCAAATAATTCAATAAATACCAGTTCCAGTTGATGTTTAGTGAAAGGGTGCTTAATGGCCTTTTTTTTTGACAGGATGCGAGCTCTCTGTATAGAAACAATTCATCACGAATGCTTCACGTTAAAAAGAACCCACGAGGAGCAATACTTAGCATTCCTCGTGCACAATGCATTGGAGAATTTCAGAGCAATTTACAAACATTAGCTCAATAAGCCTCACAACACCCGTTGGAGATCAGAAAAAAAAATAGATAAGATACTCCTCTTCAGCCTGACTGTGGCACTGAGGAGCTGGAAAGCTGGAGGCTCGCCCCAGCTCCTGGCTCTCCAGCCAGGAGGTCCCGTACTGACGTGGGCATCAGCTGGTCCTTGCACACCATCGCAGCCCGTGTGGTGGGAGGTATGCAAGAAAGAATAGAGGTATGACAGAAATGCCATTACGTTTAGGCTATACTCAGTTGGTCATAAGTATCTTTAAAAAACCCCCCAAAGCAAGGCAGATAAAATTAGGGTGAGGGTGTGGCTAACAAAGATGCAGTTTCATGGAGTCGCTGGTAGTGTCCCTGCAACAGTGTCCAGAAAACCTGGGTTCAAGTGAGCATCCGAGCTAGGAGTTCACATCAACCACTGCGGAAATCCAGCTCTCTTTCAGCTCGACAGCTAAACCCCCCTTACAGATTTTGGGATAGGAACTTTTAAAGAAACGGGCATTCAACTGAACGGACAGTGTCGATTTATTTATGCACAGTTTCAGTAAACCTAGTCGTTTCCCTCCTTGCCTCTCTGAGAGACTGCTCCTTCAGCATTAGCATCCCCTATTAACATTAGGGTCCTGCTTAAGGTTCAACTGAAAAGGAGGAGCTGTGATGGAAAGCACCAGTTTGTGACATGGGGACACTCCTCTACAATGCTCCTGTCCAGCCCCCGAAGCGCTGTCGGAGCGAACGTCACGCGGTGCAGCCGCAGTCGTGCTTTCTGTCGGCCGCGGTTGGGCCACATTGGGTTCTGAAGAAGGGAAGAGGCTTGCCTCCTGCCAGGAATGCTGTTGGCACACAGAAACTTCTGTGAGGTGTATGCAGCGAGAATAGTCACAGTCACTTGTAAAGATTGACATGAATAAATGGTAATTGTTCATATTCTAAATGTAAAAGCTCTGCCTAACCTCGCTATTCAACGTGCATAAAGTTGGGCAGCACAAACTGCTGGGCTGGCACATCTGAGAAACTCCGCACGAGGAGGAAGTCCTCAGCCTTGCTTGTCATTAGCTGTCAATTGTTAGCCAAAAAGCAGACCTACAGAACTTTTTTTAAATTATGAAATGTGAAAACATAGCTGCATAAAGAAAAGAGGAGGCGTTAGGCTGTGAACATCCTCCTGCCCGAGGGCAGGACAGCCAGGGTCCCCCCATCTTGCGTGGCCTGCAGGGCGGAGACGTCCCGTATCGGCTCGTTCCTCCAGTACAGGAGGGCAGCATAAAGGAGTTTGCACCTTTCCAAGCTTTTCCCTTTCCTGTAAGCGCTTGCTGCGTTCCCGGGAGGCAGCGTTGCTACAAAAACGGTTTATGGGAAGATGCCGAGATGATAAGGGTTAGTCCTAAATAATTGCTGGTTGCCGCTCAGCAAAAATAAGCTGTATTTCCATCCCCGGGTAGAGTGACTCCTCACAGTTAAAGGCTGGCAAAGGTTGAAGAGGTCGTAAGACAGGGCCTAATTTGCCATGTTCCTTTCCTTTCCAAAACAATGAGGGAACGGGGGCCTTGCCGGTGGGCAGATCCCGCCTGGATCTCCCTGGAGTCAGCAGGAGTTGGATCGAGTCCCTTTGAATAGCGAAAGTTTCCGAACCAGAGGCAAAGCCAAGTGTTTTTCAAAAGATTGATCATTCATTACCTAGGAATTTTTCGACGTAGAGGTCATTACTGCTAATATAAGTTGTGAAAAAATAAAATATATTAAAAAAATAGAGACAAATTCTCATCTGGTGTAAGTCATTGCCTTTGAAGTCAATGAGTCATTGAAATCAACTTTCCCACACCGAGCTAAGGATATGGCCTGGAGTCAATACATTTGTAGTTGTTGAAAAATTAAAAATATAAATTTGCCTTTCCCTGGCAATAATGTTCTGTTTACGACAGAGATCTTATGCTTTAAAATAAGTTCATTAACTAATAAGAAAGTAATATTTCACTCCCAGTATTCTTTTGGGTATAACTATTTATGATTAAATTTTATTAAACTTTTTTAAAATTGGATTTACATTTTGATGAATCTAATAGATTTCAATTTTGTATTTTTATAGATTCTTTCTAAAGTTTTTCCTCAAGTGCAATCAGAACTGTTTGAAGAATGCAGGCAACCCGCGAGACATGCGACGATTCCAGGTACAGATCCCTCTAAAGAATAAACAATCTGTAAAAGGTTTACTCACATTTTCATCCTGAACTTTTTAAATGAAAAACCGGTATCAGTGCTTCCACTTAGTGTAGGTCCAATGCTGCGTGCCTTTAAAAAAACCCACTGTCGGTATTTTACATTTCCCCCCCTAATTTAAATGCTGGGTCTTGGGACTTGCCGAGTTCTGCAGCGGTCTGTAATGGATCGATGCTGAAGCAAGTGGGTCTCTCCTCAGAAAGTATTTCCCTAGTTTTCCTTCACGCTACCACCTTGCGTTGTAGCGTGGCCCGTGCTCAGACCTGCAGAGGTTTTACATGCACAGACCGAGTAGCACCATCTTACTAACAGACGTGACCGTGGAGCACGGTGAAGTTTGGATCTCACACAGGGGGTTCTCACATTCACAACTTGTGAACCCAACAGTGGTGGTCCAGCCCACATATTTCTATTCCAATTGTGTTAGAAAATGTTTAATACTTCACTTTCTCCTTACAGCTTTTGAAATACCCTGTGGTGAATCATAACACTACAGAGAGACAGCTGACGTGATGGACAAATGATTTCCTCCGTATTCGGGGTCATTTGAAATGCTTGTTAGGAAATCCACGCTTTTTATTTCAAAATATTTCACAATGATTCATATTCGAGACTAATAATAAACTAGCATTGAGATGTTCAAAACTTTCTTATTTTTGAGAAGAACAACTTGTGGTTAAACTTGATAGCAAAACATGTGACATCTGTTTTCATGCACAGCCAACCAACCGGTGAAGCCAGAGCCCTTGAGCCAGCCAACAGAAAAGATCTGTAGCTGGAAAAAATATTTCTTCAAAACAATGGAGCCAAGCTTCCATTTTTCATGCATCTCAGCTTCACGTGGCATTGGTGATATTGATCCATCTGAACAGAACAGAAGGTCAAACCTGGAATGAGTGGAAATGTCCTCTTTGTCTCACCGATGACTAAATGAAGCATCAGTCATGAGTGATCTTGTGGTCGACAATGGAGCCAGTAGGCACTAGAAAGACTTTCCTGGGTCTCTTTAGCTAATCTCCCTGCCTCTCAGAAGGTTTAACTGGACTTAACAGTATGTCAGATCTTGAACAATATTTTTAACTGGTTTCACTGTCTCAGCACCTTTCTTTAGGTGCACTGCAGGAATAAGCCGATATAACAAAGCGTAGCATGTCCACTTTCTTTTGCTGAACTACAGTATTTTCCCTTGGTGACTGACCTATATATACACGACAGAACAGAAATAGTTGTCATTTTTATATACACCTCTCTCTGTCTTTTTTAATATACCATGTTCTAGGAAGCAAATCCAGAAATCTTTGCTGAAAATCACACTTGTATGTTTTGCAATATTTCTTAAAGTCTGCAAATCTCATTAAAAGGGCAAGCAGATAGCCCAGTGGCCTGGCAGCAGCTCTGCGGCCGAGGTGAGTGTGCAACCTCAGCACTCTCCAGAGTGGCTGTTGACAAGGGTGCAAGTGTCCACTGCTGGGAGGAGAAAGGTAGGGAAGCAGAGCAGCCGGGCAGAGAGCTGCCCTCGGGCTGTTCTGAAGGGTACCGCAGATGGCTGTCTCAAAGGAGGCAGGATACACAGAAAAGGTGCTGTGATAGCTGAAAGCTAATTATGACTTGTGAATAAGAAACAGGATCAGAGGTGATCCAAAACATAGAAGCAGACAAGAATTTGCTTCTGACACCTTGGACCAGCTCTGTGCAAAAGGAGGGGAGTTTTTCCCCTTCCATTTTTGTTCTTGAAGTGCTTGGCCGTAGGAGCTGGTGTAAGAACCCTGGCAATCATTTTTGTTATATCCAAAAGTAAACTAAACGGAAGGCGAAAGCTAAAATTTGTACTAGCTGTTGCCACCGTCACCAGTAGGGTTGATAAGGCCTAACTTAGCCAGTGACGTTAAGCGCTCTACTAACTTTAGACCCCAAAGAAAATGCTGCAGCGATTACTTCATTTAGAAAATGTGGAACCCGCACCACAGGGCCCATGCTGGAGTATTTAAATGAGATGTAAATGTCTATCTGGGCTAATAGCGATCGCCCTATGAAGCTGTGTTCCACACAAACACGGGCGCATCTCCCGGTTTCCTCTTTGGCTTGTGTTCATGCAATATCATTTCCGGAAGGAGTTTCACAACTCCATTGTGTAGGTGTTTTTATCGGGAAGGTTGTGCGTTTTGCATATGTTCCTTTTCCATTTTCTACTGAGAAGCAGCTGGAAGCCAAAGAAGGCCCTATCCATCATCTCTTCTATGGCCGGACTCTGAACCTGGACACAAGAATAGGAGCCTTTCACTCAAAAATAAAGGAGGAAATTCCATTGACATACCAGGGTCAATCACCATCCAAATGAACTTGAGAAGGGATACTTTTCATGGATTGAAAACACTTTCACTATTCATATTCAACTCGGTCTTTTCAGATGCAAAAAAGTTCATTATCAGACATTAAATGTAATTGTAAAACTGACCTGGAGATCATTTACTGAAGAAAAAACGGGGAGTTACGATGGTTCCTGATTTATTAAGCTTTTTTTATTTGGAATCCTCACAACCCTTCATTTGAAGACAGTCTCAAGTGAACAAATTTTAATTAGATAAACTATCTAATCAATATATCAACAGATCAATCAAAACAGCAGCTTTTAAAATGAGTGGCTAGAGGGGTGTTTCTGAAACTAATGGCTAGAAGAATATTTCCCTGAATTGAATTCATTTGTTAGCATAATAGGAGATTAAACTCTAATTAGTGTAGCAGGTTCTGAAGAGAAACAATTGTGGGTTAAAAATCACCAGTGTTAGCCACATAAACACAGATGTATTCATAGTTGTCATTCACTTCGTTTAAAGCGAAAAGTAACAGGCTGCGATGTTGTTTTGTCTTAAAAGAAGATCTGATTCTGTATCTAGGTTGGCGAAAATCTGCAGGCTTTTTTAACTTTTGGGTTTTGCTTTCTTTTTCAGGTTGTTGTATCAACAACAGTCAATGTGGATGGCCACGTGCTGGCTGTCTCAGACAACATGTTTGTACACAACAATTCCAAACACGGGAGGCGGGCTCGCCGCCTTGACCCCTCAGAAGGTACGGCCCCTTCTTATCTGGAAAATGGTAGGCACACATTTACATGTCTTTTTTTATTTGCAATGCTTTTTTTTTTTTTTTTTTTTTTTTGCACCATACTTTATGTTGATACACTACTACATTTACTTTTACATAATTTCTTCTCTCATCCATCAAACCACCCATTAAAAAAGTCCATTAGTATTTCTCAGCCCTTGTCAGCCAGAATACGGTCGCTCCTGAATTTGCTTCTGACTTCTTTCTTTATTTAATACTTACAGTTTTGCAGTCACAACCAATTTTTCATCTTTTTCTATTTTTTTTTTTTTCAGTCTTGTTTTGCTTGCAGCTTTTTCTTGCTATTTAATTTGACTTGATTTTATTTTGGCTTGTCATATTCCTTGATCCAGAGGTACAGTCTCAGGTTATGTGTGCAAGTTTAAGTGGATGGTAAAAACATGACCGAATCTGTAAAGAATTTACTGTGAGGTCAATTTCCTGTGGCTGGGCCGTACTGCAGATTACGGCAGGAGGGGGTTTGTATGAGAAAAACAGCATAAAATGTTTTTCTTCAGCCTGA
>NC_132941.1:65716529-65729029 GCF_034638445.1 Ciconia boyciana | reverse complement strand
AGTATTAATATAGTGCTTTTGATTTTTTCCTGATGAAAAGTGAAAAGTAGTAATTACGGAGTGACAGAGGAAAATGAAGTTTTGAACCAAAAGGCAAAGTTCGCGGATGAAAAAACCCAACCCAATTAGCTGCTTATGAGGAATCGAAATTCAGAGCATTTGCTCTTCCATCTCCCTCAACAACCTTTTGATTGACTCTGCTTAGATCTGTACAGCAAAGCAGATAAATCGACATGCCACATGCATGCGATGCTTAATCATTTGTAATAGCCATATTTGCCCTGACATATAATTTGCTATATCAAGCCAGTTTTTTCTTGCTCACCAGTGTTCTGCTGCTTGGCCTTTGCTTTATAAAACATTTAATAGTTTGCTTTAAATACATCAACATGCTGATATATGATTGCCCTTTGTATGCCTCCTCGAGAAATCATGCACTTTCCTCCTATTGTGCTTTGCATGGTTTGTCATTGGTGAAGAGATCTCATGTCGGGAAAGAAGGGGTATTAAGGTCTTGATTTTCTGTCTTGTACAAGCAGCTACTCCGTGCATAAAGGCCATCAGTCCTAGTGAAGGCTGGACTACTGGTGGGGCTACCGTCATCATAATCGGAGACAACTTCTTTGATGGCTTACAAGTCGTATTTGGAACTATGTTGGTCTGGAGTGAGGTAAGCTATCTAAATTGGTGGGCTTTGAACTGTAACATTTTTCCATGAATGATTTTAACAAGCTGTCAATAGGCTATTGACATGAGGTATCATGAGATTTTGTTTCACGGTGCCTTTTTAACCATGAATTCGCATGTGACAATTGACTAGACGGCGAGAAATGTACTGGAGGCACATCATGGCCCTCTAGTGGAAGACTTGCTGTAGGAGGTCTCCCAGTACAATTGGACAATTAGTGTTAAAATTACTAGAAGTAGCCTTAAGGAGACATATGGAGGCAATTTTCATATGAATGATGCCCTGTGGCCTTTCCTGCAAACGAAAACCAAGGATCATTTACAGAGCTTTTTCTTAAAAAAAACCTGTAGGACCCCGATCTTCGAACGTGACAGCAAGAAGGGAGAATTTTGAGACGACGAGTACGATTGAAAGTCGTTTTCATAATTATGTAAACTGGCTGGCATCAGTCTTATCAGTGCCATCTTGATTTAAGGTCTGTTTTCTGTACGATTTTTATAGCTGATAACACCCCACGCCATCAGAGTTCAAACACCACCACGGCACATTCCAGGAGTTGTTGAAGTAACTCTCTCCTACAAATCCAAACAGTTCTGCAAAGGTGCTCCCGGCCGATTCGTCTACACTGGTAAGTGTACGGTTTCCTTACTCCTTTCAGGATAATAATTCCCATCTCTTAATGATACACAGGCAATGCAAAGCGTGAACATGACAGAGCTGTCAAAAAATAGGATGTGTCTTGCAGGAAATGTAACTGGTGGTAGCTGAACCCCAAAATATCTGTTCGTATGGGCACCCAGAAGCTCTGGTGCCTATCCAAGCCTCTTGGGTCTTAAAAATGTCTCGATGTCTCATGAGATCAAGCTCTCTCACAAGATGCCTGTTACTTCCTGTTTTCATTTTGGCCAGAAATAGATTAACAACGGTATTTCCTACTCCGCTCCAGCCAGAAAAAGGAGTTAAGAAATATTCAGTGATGAAAAATATTTTTCAGACTACCTATCCAAACTTCTCGAACTTCCCTAAAGGTTCAGTTGAAGTTTTAGGCACCGGTTCAAGTAGCTGTTGTTGGATCCAGATAACTTTATCCGACCTTATTCACAATCTGGCTCTAAAAATTCTTTCAGACCTGAAACTTGGAATACAAAGCCTGGGAATGATTTACTTGTGCCAATCCTTTTAAATACATTCGATTTTAACTTACAAGAGCACAAGAAAACGTCGGAACTTTGTGGTTTCCAGTGGTTTTAATATGAAAATTCTTACTTTGGGATGAAGTATTGCTGGCTTTTTGTCTGAAATGTGTATTACAGTTTTTCTGGCGTTTAACGATGAATTTAACTGAGGTGCTGGGAGGGAAAAGGGAGAAATAGCGATTTAATTTACCGTACTTTTGGATGAGGATTCCAGGTAATAAATTTGATCTGATGAATCAATCTCTCTTTTGAAAACAAAGAGCCTTTAACTGTTTACTCGACAGACTGCAGGGATTCGGGGAGAGTTCTTGCTGCTTATTGGGTAGATAATGCAGATTGCAGATGATGTGCAGATGATGTGCATTTTGATGAATATTTTCCCCCTAGACTGCAACTGTTTCTATCTATTAATTTAGAGCTGATGGGAAAAGTGTGTTCCTGGGTAGTTTTAAGCTAGGACTTTTTAAACACTTAACGCATCATGGATATGTTTTTCTGTCTGCCTAAGATCTATCGCTGAAACGAACTTTTAAGTGAAGGTAGCATCTGAGATTCCTATCTTCCATCTATCCCCAAAGAAATCACAGCCTGAGCAAAACCAATGCTCGCATTCACACCTGGGTGCCTCACTTCTGGCTGACACGGGAGAGAATATTTACATTTTCTTGATCTTTCTGATTGGGTTGCTACCGGCGTTACCAGATGGGATGGTAGTGGCCGTGGTGCTTTTGGTGCTAACAACGTATCTCGAAAGCGGACGCTGTTTCGTAGTCTGCTGCAGAGGTGGTGACCGCAGGTGGGGCTGCATGCAGTCACGGTTACAGCCTTAAAAATGCTGGTATGAACACAGTCCATGTTTCCATACGTTTCCTCAGCAGAGTATCCTGACAAGTGTGACTATTTAGCTAAGATAAGTGTTCAGCGAAATAAAAAATGAATGGATTAAAAGCCTTAGACTAAGTTCCAGATATTTTAGCTGTGGCGAGCTGGTGCAGTTCCATTGCACACAGGGAAGCGCTGCAGATTTGAACCAGATGACGGTCTGGCTCAGTGCACAGTCCTGGAATTCTGAATTGCTTCATAGTAATGTCTTTAACTGATTTCTGAGGTGCGGATTTTGCAAATTTGGCAAATTTTTCCTGGTTTTGAACTGCTTTCTAATGTGTAAATGCAAATATGTGTGAAACTGTAAGGAAAATCCATTCGTTTCTTCTTTCCTGGGGTCATCTTTTGTCTTTATCGCTAAGCAAAGATGTTCAAAAGAATCGTGAGAATGTCAGGAGCTTCTCCCGCTGGAATTAAATCGTAATAAAGTTACATTACTAACGACACTTCAGCAGGAATATATATTTAAAACACCTTTCGAGGGAGACAAAAGCCTATATCCCAGCAATAAGAAAATAAAAAGATAAAGCCAGCGCCTGCCTGACCGAGAAACTTCTGCCTGCTTTGCTTTATCCTGAAGTGATAGGGTGACTGAGATAGTCTTTGGAAATTGCAGCTGCCATTGAGAGCGAAGCCAAGCCTCACTGTATTTCAGAAAACGAAAATGATGTAGCCCTAGAGGAGGGAGGGGCCGAATCCCCAGGGCATCTGTTTCCCATCAGTGTCCCACCATGCTTGCAGTCTGGCTTGGCACTCTAACATTTAACCTTCCCAGCGTGAGGTAGACCATAGGGCAACAAGGCTGCAGAATAATGAAACAAGAGTGTAGTGTGGTGCACAAAGCCTTTGTGAGCAGAGAAGTTGAGACATTAAATGATCAGGGTACAGATATGAAAGTTCCAGATTTTTCTAAAAAGCCCCCATTAGTCTCTCGCAGAAGGAAGAGCGCGCCGTCTCTCAGCAGGCAAAGGCAAGGCCTTTCCCCATCTATCCATGCCTTTTTGCCCGCTGCTTTCAACTATTATAAAGATACAATTACCTTGGGAGATTGTGGCAGTTCAGTTGATTAGCACGGTGAATTAAAAGAATGAGTCACAAATGACATGTCCAGCTCTTCTCTACTAGTCCTTTGTATTCCCAGTGTACCTCACCCCTGTTGTAAGAAGGTCAAAAATTAGAGAGAGATAACAATTTTCAAGCAGCTAGCACTTAGGAGCAGAATTAACAATCATTCTGTATGTAATTGCCAGTTAATAGTAAATTGCCTTCTAGACTGTAAAATGCAATATAAACTGGTGGGCACCTAAAATTAAATTAATGAGGTATTTGCTGCATTTAAAAGTGAGTAGTGCAAATTAATAACTGGGTACAATACTTGTTTAACATATATCGAACAGTGCATCGTTTGCTTGTTTAATAATAATTTTAAAAGTGCTACCTGAAAAATTCTCTATCTCTGAGTAAATCGGGTGGCTTGTGCAGGTTGTAGCCATAATTTTGCTGGTAAGGTCTTCCAGGTTTCTAAATTAAATATCAGAGATTATTTTTTAATTAGAATATAAGCACTGTGGTGTTATTTGATTATGGCAAATTGTGATTTGTATGCTTCTAAATGAAATTATGTTACAGATAAAATTGCACCTTTACACACATATTTTAAGCTCTGTAGATTCTGTTGGTTTACTTTAAGATGAGCGGCAGTACTGTATTTACAATGTATTGGTGCCACTGCGTTACTCTTTTCTCTAAGTGTGTATTTTGCATAATGATTTCCTAGCGAATAAAGGAAGTATAGTCCGACCCAGTCTATGTTAAAATAGTTTCAAAGAATGCTGTTTGGCACTTGGAACTTTTGATGCTGACTGCGTTCGCCCTAACGTTTCTGTTGCACACCCTTATTTTAATAACTTCTTTTGCTCAGTTAAAGAAATGACCCAAATTGTCAGGAGACAGCAGATCATTTGCAGTGGGCTGTACCTGCTTGCTGTACAAGGTACTGGCATTCGATTGCAAACGTGTCCAAAGCAGACGTAGAGAAAGCGTGAATGTTGAATACATGGAACCATTCCCAGGTCTGCAATGCTTTTGCTAGATGTGAACATAAAAATGATTATTTTGCACAAAGACTTGCATTCAATTTTAAGCTTACGAAACCATTACTCAACCAGTAATCGCTCACAGTTTGCCTTCCTTCTGATAGAGTATTTATGTTGAAGGAGCGCGGCCGGGCTCCGAGGCTGGCACAGCACCAAGGGGGGGAAGCCCTCTCTAGTCACTACATTGTCCAGATTTTTCGGTTTGGCTTGGTTCTGCCTCGGTGTGGAGACCTCCGCTTTGGCTGGGTTCCCTCGGTTAACCCCCACGCCGCTTCCCCCTCTGAAAGATCTCGTGTTCCTCAAGTATTTTCGAGATCTTTTGTGTGCATTCAAATGTGAGTCTGTCAATGGCACTGTTACACTGTTTAGAGTCAATAGCTCCCTTCCATCACAGCCAACACAAACTAGCTGTCTCATAGGTCAGTGCTCTTTAAACAAATTACTTGTATCCACAGAGCAAATGATTGTTAATTGCCTCCCACAAATCATACTATTTTTACTATGCTAAACTACGTGCTAATGCCTTAGTTAAATTTAAATCACCTGATTATTTCTTGTACATATTCAATTATTGTTCTTCAGTATGAAATCTGGTGACTTTGCAAAACGAATGCTAAAAATATATGTAATGGATACAGGACTTTACTGGAAAGCCTTGAAAAAAAAAGTACGGTTACATTCCTTTTAATGAAATCCTCAGCATTTCTAATTCATATATATTGCATTTCCTTTTTTTTTTTTAAAGTGCTGTTGTCCTGAAGCAACTTACAGTCACTGTTATTACAGTATTGGTTATTTATTGATCAGACCTTGTGTCAGTATCGGTTGTTAGCAAGCTGAAAAAAATCAAGATAGAACAAATATTCTTGCCCTTTCTTCAAGATGGGTCTTTCTAAGTCGGTCAAAGTTAGCATTAAAGAGTCAAAGCCAGAAAGTACCTCTGTTAATATGTCTAACCGCTTTATTGAGCTAGAGTGAAATGTATTTTTCTTAAAGCAGTAATGTCGAAGAGAAAGAGATCCCAGTTAACTGTCTTTTCTTATAAAGAAGGTTTTTCAGCATGACATACATTTTTAATTAATAGGGCAATGCTAAACATACAGAAATGATTTAGTAGCATCAAGTCAATAGCATGTTGGATAATGTATATTATATAATAGCTCTTTTTTAAACAGTAGCAATTCCAGGTTTATCAGGGTCATTGTTGTCCCCTTTCTTTTCTGTCTCAAAGGAGGCCAGAAGAATGAGACATACCATTTGTGCTATTGCACAAGTAGACTATTTGTCCTAATCAGTGACACCCATTTACTAGAATTGCTTAAAATGAACTATACCTCATACAGAAATCGCACATTTAGAGTGTTCCATTCATCATCTGAAAATTGAGGGCCAGTAAACTTTTCTGTTCCTCCAGCGGGATCATAGACATGCATCAAAATGTTAAAAAATGATTGGTGAGAGAGAACTGTCACCCATTTATCAAGGAAAAGGAACATTATTTGCTAATTTCCCAACCAAGGCAGTGACAGGGTGCTTCGTCTTTAGACCCATGGTGACCAACATGGCCTTTTTGTTATTAGTACAAGTCAAGCGCTTTTTGGCTGTTGCTAACAAGACACATTTGTCTATCATCAGAGAGTGCTTTATTTTTTTCCAAGTAGCTGTGACCAAAGTCTGCTCCCAGTGCCATGAGTGGCTGCACCTCGCCAGGTCGTGGTAGCACCGAGTCACAGCAGCACTGATAAATCACAAAGTTTCCGTGTCAAGGTGAAGGTATTGACTCTGCTGTGCCCAAACTGACAAAATGTAGCGCTGAAGCGATGGCAATTCATCTTAAAAAAAGGACAAAAGGGTCATCTTGGCTTCACGTAATAATCAGGAAAATTTGAGTGCTGAATAAGATCTTTACCTTGTTTTCTCTGAGAAGGGGGAAAAAATGCTTTTCTCCTTTTTTCTGTATGCCGTATGTAGTCTATAGTTAAATAGTAAAATCAGTTTCCTGGACATTAAACTGTCTAATTCTATTTTTATTTCTAGGAATGTAGGTTTATTGCTATTTTTTATTACTATAGCCTGATTGTAACACTCAGGCGAAAAACTTCCTGAAGTTTCAAATCAAAGAAAAAAGGTGGAAGGAGAGGAAATAAGATATTTCACTGAAAATGTACATCTTGTTCTCATATTATGAAAGCAAGATAGCAAACAGAGAAATCTGGGTTGCATTGGAAGATATCCAGCCGAATGTCTGGTTTGGCCTAGTTACTGCTACACATGATACATGCCTACACCAGTATTCCCATTAAATTAATTTGTACCCTCATCAAAGTGCTATTGAGCTGAAGAGAAACATGTCCACTGACTTCATGGCCTTTGCATTGAGTCTAACATAACATGGAAATAAGGAAAACACCCAGAAGCTCCGGGTTAATAAGAATAATGAGTTTATTGTATTTTGGAACTTCTACTGCTGTGTGTTACAGTGCTACTGCTATAATTAAACAGCTCGGTAGTGTTTTCATGTCAAACCTTGGTTGCTGTGAACTCTGCGTCTTGCAGACACATTTTTTTGGCCAAGTGATTTTCATGAAAGTTGGTTTAAAGACGCTGGCGTGGGCCTGAAGCCTCATGTACAATTTTTTTTTTTAAATTAATTATCGCAACTGTAGTGAATGCAATTTGCTAAAGAAAAAAATCAGAAGGTGTTTCGAAAATATTTTGCATGTCCACTGTTGTTTACCTTTGAAAATAATTTCTAAGACCTTGTCCATTATGTAGCTTCTTAACAAAACCTAATGTTTCTAAAATTTTTTTAAACCCATTTCGTAAGCATGTGGAATACAGGTATTTCCACAAGAGTTGTTAGTCAATGTAGTTGTTATTCACAGGCTGAATATAAATTACCGTAGATGACTATTGATTTTTAAATACACAAACTTTCATTGAAACCATGCAAAGTTGAGTGATTGGAGAAGCTGGGCGGTAGATCTGTTGTTCCCCATCTGATGGTGTTGAAGGTCAGTTGATGCCGATCCCGGCGCAGGCTGCCAGTTTGGAGCGTACGTGCTCCTCGTCATGGGGTCCCTTGGCTGGGGGCGAGCAGTGGAGCAAGCAGGGGCGGGGATGCCGATAGCTCTGCTGGCAATCCACGCTTCCGGAATGTCTTCTTTTATCCTACTCTTTTATACGCTTGAAAGTTGCAGTCTAGGGCTGGATAGTTTTATATTGTTAATTACACAATTTCCAACATATACAAATATTAAGGGGGGAAAGAAAGGAATTTTTTTTGACGCAATCGTGAGAACATCTCCTTAAATATGGATGTGCAGTATGGCTCCTCAGAAGAGTTTTTTTTTATCTTGTTAGGTACCTGAGTAAAACCCTTCGGCGCTTTCAGTTTTCTCTAAGCTAAGTAATTTTAGTCTACAAAAATATTTTTATGTTGTGCTACATAAATATTTTTGAATTGTCATTGGAAACTAAACTAATAGTTTTACACAATTCTGAACAATTAGAATACTAATAACATGGGCTTTCTTTCTATTTTTAAAGTTGCAACATCCACTGTGCTCAAGCATTTAATAAAGCTGTTTTATAGACTCACTGAAGTCAGTTAGTTATTTGAGGTATTTTTTCCAATATCCACAGGTAATACGGAGATGTCACAACTTTGAGTAAGACGTATTTTTGTTTAAAATTATGATATGACAGAGGAATATTATTGTAAAAGCTATGTTAGACGATATTAAGGATCTGATTATAAATCCTTTTTGTCTAAATATTACATTAAAATATTACAGTACTATATATATAATATAAATATAATATAAACGGAGAGAAGTTGTGCAGAATACCAGCTCTTACAGATGTTTGCCGAAGCGTCATAGATTTCATATGGTTCTGAGATGGAGAAATACCTCCGAAGAGCTCAGCCAGTGAAGACAGGCAAACGATCAGGTGTTCCATTTGCTGCATCATCCTCGGCAGAGTGCCTGAAATTCGTGCGTTTCAGAAGGACGGCAGCGCTTGGTTGGGCACCCTCCTGCCTACGGGGCGCAGATACCTCCTCCGGGCTTCCGGGCACCTGGCGCACATCGGCTCCGTCAGCTGTTGGGGAAGGGGTGGATGCAGCTCCTTACAGCCCTGCTATGGGGCACAGGGCTGGTGCTTTCAGCCAGGAGGAATTTCTGCTCGCAGGCTCCCGTAGCACAATTCCAGCATAATTCTCTAAATTGTGTGTGTGGGAGCAAGAGGAAGGAGGTGGATCCATACAGATCTCTCTGTACGAAGGAGGTGTTTATTCAGCTATGAGGCCTAGCAGAGGAACAAACTCCCAAACAATACCACAAATACAAAACCAGATGCAAGCCCAGTTTATTCCAGTAAAATATATCTTAATTAGTAAAATACCTTGGAGTATTAAATAGTTGAAATGTAATGTTTTGCTGCTTTGATGGAGTACCACAGTAGTGAAACACTTTACCAAATCCGCAACATGTCTTATTTTTTGGAGTAGAATATTTTGTCCTGTTAGTCATATCACCTTGTTTTCATAAAATGCCATGCTTTCTTCTAGTGACATACGTATTAGACTGTGGTACTTCCTTGGCATGACTGGAGCATTTACAATTTGGTATCACAGAGGTTTCCTTCCCCTTTCACTCTTCACTGAAATACTGCCAAGCCCCTCCTTTGCAACGCTCCACGCTAATGACTGATAAGATCTGGCTTCTTACTGGTGGGATCCTTAATTTCTCACGATCTGCTCATTTGATATACGTTTGCATCGTGGTAAATTTGCAGATATTTTACATGGCAAGCTGTTCTCAGTTAGATTGAAATGAATGATGTGGTCTGATATGGTAACTCAGCTAACCGGTACACCAAGTATACTGCAGGTGGGTTTACTTTAAGTGGTTTCCATTCACTACTTCATACTTCACCTCTTAAATACATTTTTCTAATCCAGTATCACTGACTCTAAATATCTGTAAAAGCAGCAGAGAGATGTCTGTACAATGCAGTAGGTTGGGTTGATGCCTTAGGATGTCCATGTACAGGTGAGGCTCTCTCCTCCCCATAAATCCGTTCATAGCGTTGCTCATCCATAGTGTGGTCCATCTAGCCAGGCACCCAGCCGGTGGCCTCAGGGGGATGCTACGGGGAAGCGTATACAAGCAGAGGGTGTACGAGGTCCTGTCCCTCGTGTACCGCCTGCACTGCTGCATTCGTCACTCATTTTTAGTGGCTTGGGGAGCGCAGGGCTGGGGAGATGACAAGCACCAGTCGGGTAGGGGCAAGGGTGTGGAGCTTGCACCAGAACTGGGTGCTTCTCACACAGCCGTGCCCAACCTCACGTTGAAATTTTCGGCACCTCTCTTTGAGGCGGTTGCTTGGTGCGTAAGGGTCACGGAACCCAAAACACGGCTCCTTCTAACCTCCCCCTCGCAGCCGCCCCAGGGCGTTGCTGTGCCGGTTCCTACAGCTGCCTTACGGAGAGGACTCCTGAGCACGCCGCGTCCTCGTGCTTTGGACGCCCGTCACCTTCAGCCCTGCAGCGGGCTGTAGCCTTGCCTTGCCTCAGCCCCCCGGCCGTGCCGGTGGAGGCAGCGGGCAGTGTGGGCAGGCACGGGAGGGAGATGGAGCTGGGCAGCACTGTGCCGGGAGAGCTGCAGTACCGTCCCAGTTCTGTAATGCCTAAAAACTCTACCTTAGTTTTTATGCACAGAACCTGAAGTCTGCTAGCTACAGGGCTCGCTCTGCCCCGGAGGAGAGCTCTCAGGAGGTCAGCATGGATGCCCATCCTCCTTCACCCTCATGGCGTGCTGCACAGCTGCAGGGTGCGCCCACGTTTGCTCAAACTGCCCTGGCCAACGCACTGCCTTTTTATTGGGGCTGCCATCTTGCTTCACAGAAACGTCTTTTTCTTTCTCTTTTTATCTTTTTAATTCCTTTTCTCCTTTGCTTTCTCCCTCTCCCTCTCCTTCTCCCTCTCCCTCTCCCTCTCATTCATTCATTCATTCATTTAAAGTAAATCTGTAGCTATTATGATGGTAATGACTTTTTTGGCAAACATAAAAGCTTGAAACACAATTGTTCTCAGTAAAAGTGGAAGTGCAGGCGTCCTTGCAGACTCCAGGTCATGAAGGTATTAGTGCTTTACTGGTGACTGAGTGCCACCTACCAAAAGGTGCCAAAGAGCCAAGGTCCTGCGGTGGGACAGCCTGGAGAGGCCGGCTGGTCCCTGAGCATTGGCTGGGTGGTGAGTGGAAGGGTGTGGGGTGCGGGGAGGCTGGAGCCCCCCATCAGGGGCTCCCCATCAGGCGCTTCTTGGCAGCCTCCTGGCACTCCTCCTGCAGCGAGGGTGCACCAGCCCTGCTGAGCCTCCACACCCACAGGGCGTTGGAATTGGGCTCTTGAAGATTAGGGGACAGGTTATTAGACATACAGTGTAGCTAAACCTTAATTTACTACACATATGTGGAAGATGCATGTTCTTTGTTTCTTTGATAATTATCTGGCCCCGCATCCTTGCTTTCTTCCTTCCTCCCCTCGTTCCTCTGTTCCTTCCTTCCTTCCTGGAGGAAGAAGGCAGCGGTTGGTTTGGGAGGTGACTGGAACTGGCCAGGAAGCTTTTTCCCTTATTTCTTCTCCCAGTCCACTTTTTAGTACAAAATCTGTTCTGCTGGAGATGTTCTGACCTACTCTACAAAAGACTCTGAAAGGGACAGACTATTCTTGAACTGAGTAAATTGACATTTGTCTTCAAAGATGTAAAAGCTACAAATGAGCGTTCCTGTTTCACTGACATTCGATACGCTCTTTTAATATTTCTTTGCTAACTTCTGTGTGATTTTGCGTTCCCCGCAGGAGCTCGCCCTCCCCGAGGCCGGGGCACATGCTGCGCTGCTGCACGTAGCGTTCCTCGGTTGAGGGCTGGATGCAGGGGCTCCAGTTTCATCAAGACTTATAAAAGCCATAATCAAAGGCATTCTTTGCGATATGTAAACAGAAGTGTTTGAACGCAATCCAGTTGTTTGCAGCGAGGGTGTTCTTTTGCGACAAGGCGACGGGGCTGTCCCCTTCTCTATGGGCAGCACTGCATCCTGGTGCCATTATTCCCTGCCAGGTTCTCCTGGATGCGAGGACCATCCCTCCGTCCGCGCTTGCAGACAACATCGCAGGTCTCAACGCCTGGGCTGGGCTTCGCTTTCCAATTAGGAAAAAAAAAGTAAAAAAAGAGGCAGTTTTCCCAATGTTAATATGAGTATTTTAAGGAAAATTCTATACCGTTATCTGATTGAGAGTAATTATTAGCTGACCTGTGAATTTTAGGCCTGTAATTGAAACAAGTGAGTGAGTGCCATTGTTTCCCTTTCTGCTATCTGAAGGAAAGCTGGGCGATTACGAGAAACTGGGGAGATAAAGACAAAGGTGTCGTTTTGGTTTTTTAATGAAAAATCTATTTTTAGTTTCTTTGTGGAATGGGGAGAACTTAAATGCCTTTTAATTTTTTTTTTTTTTTTTTTTTTTTTTATAGTAAATAGGTTGTCCTTAGTAAGTCCAGGGATATTAGTCCTGCTTCAACGAGCAAGAGTGCCTTCTGATGAATGATGTGTTCAACCCCTCCATGCCTTT
>NC_132941.1:65641529-65704029 GCF_034638445.1 Ciconia boyciana | reverse complement strand
TAAAGTGCTAGGAATTAACAGCCAAATGTGATGCCTGTGCCTTTCATATCTCTACCATGTGTTTGTTTGTTTAATACCCATAAGACTACATCATTAAACCTCAAGCACTGATTTCACTAATTCAGCACTAGAGCTACACGCTACAGCAGCAAACACCTTTTCTAGTCAATCATAATTGAACAGCTGGATGTAAAACGCAATATTATTTTTAGGCTCGTATCTAACTTTGACTTCAAACCACAAACGGTATTTTCCTCCAAAACAAAATACCTTCCTATCTTTGTAATACATCCACTAAATATAGCAAGAGCACCAGGGTAGCGTGTGATATATTTTCCCCACTTTATCGGTTCCTCATAATTATAGATGCCACCGCGAACTGCCAACATTATTGCACTTCTCTTTTCTTCTTGGAACGATGGCTGCGTTTAGTGAAACATAACGCGGGTTGTTTGTTTTTCTTTAGGAAGTATTACTTAAGAGAGCAGCAGACCTTGTTGAAGCCCTATATGGGATGCCCCATAACAACCAGGTAGGTCACTAGCCCGGTCTTCGTATACACGCCTACACGTGTAAATCAATACCTGCTATTTGCAAAGCTGGCAGAGCATCAGCACATTCCTTTTGTACACAGCCTGGCTTTGCCAGCCACCTTGAGGGCAGTCTGATGTGATGCAATGCTCTAAGGGAAATGCTTCATCTTCCCATTCTCTTCTCACGGCTAGTTTGCCTATCAGAAATGACAATTAAGTGTAAGGTGCCAAAAGCATAAGCAATCATTAAGGCAAGAGAATAACCTTGAACTCGGGCCAAAATATACAGTGACTAATGGGAAGTCCTAAAGAAAGCTGCTAAGCAGAGCGGATAAAACATACTGTATGTTGCAAACTGCTGGAAATGCATCTACTGCCCTGGACGAATAAAGTATATCTGTACAATTTGCACATGACTTACAGTGCCAAACTGTAATTTTGAGTTAATTTCTTTATTTCTTTCTACTTACTGTGTTGATCTGAAATCGCATAGCACTCCGGTACGCAGGAGAAGGTTCAGCTGAAACAAGCAGCAAAATCCCCATCCTTACTATAATTTCACTTGAACCTCTCCCGTAAATTTTAACGTTATTGCAACTTGGAATGTTTGCGCAAATCGGTTTCTTAGTTGTCAGTGATGATTTTATGTCTTTATAGGAAATAATCCTGAAACGAGCAGCTGACATTGCTGAAGCGTTATACAGTGTGCCACGCAACCACAACCAGATCCCCACTCTAGCCAACACTCCTGCTCACACTGGCATGATGGGGGTGAACTCCTTCAGCAGCCAGCTCGCCGTTAACGTTTCCGAAACCTCACAAGCGAACGACCAAGGTATGTGGGATTTCAAGAGTTAATCCTTCACGTTGTTGACTGCTTTTGGCCAGTGCCTATTAATACGAGCTGATGTCACCGCTGTGTTCTACCTCTTTTTCTCCCCGTAGTCATATGTCTGATCGTGTAATGAAATGCCGTCTTTAACTTTCTCGTAATATTTAATTCTTCCTGTTCTTTCGTTTACTGTTATCATAAAGCATCTCCAGTGGACAAAAAAAATTGGCAAAGTGTAGAAAGCTCTTTATTATTCACAGTAAATATACAACGTGTATTTTTTTAATAAAATAATTATGTCTAGGTATCTCCACCTGGTTTTGGAATATTTACACAGATAAATCTAATTTGATGTCTGTGATTTTAAAATACTTTGTTTATAGGCATGTGTGACATATATGTTACTAATAAAAGTAATAGTTGATTTAATTTACCTGTTGTAATTGAAAATGCATGTAGCATATCGCATTTAAAATTAATTTTGATACTAATGAAAGGAGGGAAACAGGATTATTAGATATGTTCAAACCCATATTTTTTGCTTGCAACCTAATTATTAAATTGATTGCTCAGATAGGAACAAATTGTTGTTTAAAATCCTGATTCTGCTTTGTTTCCTCTTCTAAAAAGATTGTCTTTTAATGCATTTCCAAGCTAATAAGCCTTATAAAATTCTGTACTTGGTCTTGAATTAGTTTTCACCGACGGCTACACCTTACGCAAGTACGAGCTTATTGGTAGTATAAAAATGTCAATCATAAAATGAAGACCCCAAAACAGCCTTTTAAAGTAAATCACTGCAACAAAAAAGTTTTTCTTGTCAGCTATGGCATTTGAAGGTCTGGAGAGGCTGAAAGTTCATTCAGTGTGTTGGTACAAAGCGGGACTCGAGCCTGTTGATAATTGCTCCTAAAGACAAACGTGAAGGCACCTGACACAGCTGGATCGAAGAGAGCTTTTGTTGGCTGTCTGTGCTAAGAGGAGAGACAACATAGAGTGCTCGCAGATGATTTAAGTAGGGTTGGCGTGATAAGGTTATCTCAAACTGCAAGAGTTGATAGGGCAGTAAGAGACAACTTAGAGCAAAGCTGTGCAATCAATTAAAACTGTGTAATATATGCTGCATGAGGAAACCCCCCAGCCCTAAGTCTATATTATAAAATAACATTATTTTTTTGGGGTGGGGGGGTTTCTAACACAGTAGGTTACAGTCGCAACACAAGCAGTGTTTCCCCGCGAGGATATGTTCCCAGCAGTACTCCTCAGCAGTCCAATTACAACACAGTCAGCAATAGCATGAATGGATATGGCAATGCCGGCATGCCCAATCTAGGTGTACCAGGTTCCCCTGGATTTCTTAATGGCTCCTCAGCTAACTCTCCTTATGGCAGTAAGTGTCTATTTTTGGTAACACATCATCATATAGATTCATATTTACTACAAAATCAAATACTTGCATTGTTTTGATTTCCTATATTGTGAGCTACTGGATAAAAGGAGGGGTGACTCTGGAGGCTGGACGTAAAAATGAATATAATAAATTGATCTGTTTGTGCCATAATACAATCTAGATAGAAAAAAAAAATTGGACTGCGCAATTTGTAACAAAAGTCCAACACAAAAGAGTTTGCCTGTTATCCAGAGAGTGGCCAAGCCAAGGCATTTCATTTTTTTTTTTTATATATATTTTTTTATATATATATATATATATATTTTAAGAGGCAAGGCCCTATCACTCTCTTTTTCCATGTTTGCCGTGAAAACCTCAATCTGAGTCCTGATTATTTTTGCTTTATTGCAGTAGTGCCGTCAAGCCCTACCATGGCAGCCTCTTCGGTCACCCTCCCTTCAAACTGTAGCAGTACACACGGCATTTTCTCATTCTCACCTGCCAATGTCATCTCTGCAGTGAAACAAAAGAGCGCCTTTGCTCCCGTTGTCAGGCCCCAAGCCTCTCCTCCACCATCTTGCACCAGTGCAAATGGAAATGGACTTCAAGGTGAGCTGGATCTCTCTCAATTTTCTGTGTATTGCTTTTTTGGTGCATACACTCAAGCCCTGATCATTTGTTTCGGAGAAAGGTACCTCGCTGTGTTTTTAGGTTTCTGGTGCTCTCATAGTGATGCAAAAGCAGGAGAAGAAATAGGGTAGCACGAATGGTATGCTAAGATTTTAAGCAAATTTTAGTCACTTTCAATACTTGCGTTAGAGAAAACACGAGTTGCTTTTCTGGCATTTTCCCCTAGGAGTTCATGCCTTAAATTTTAAAGTAAGACTGTGTCCCTGAATGCTTCTCGGAGGTTTTCTGTACTCCTTGCATTTATACATTTTCTGAACACATTTCTACGGATGTTTAAAACCAGCAGCATTCCAGCATAACGTGGGGCGATTGCCTCATTTTACATATGGTGCAATACTTATTTTAAAATACCTCAAATCGGTGTAAATCAGGTTAAGCTCTTACTCAGTGAACTAACCTTCCCTGGGACTAGCTAGCCGTGTGTGCAGTGAGTCTGCATGTTCAGTTGCTCCCAAGTCCCTCTCTTACTGTGGTGTTAGAGTGGTTACTTCCCTAAGTGAATAACTAAGTATTTTAATGAAGGCAGGCAGTTTTAAGCTTCTGCATTTTTTTAATCTGTGTGATTTTGTGTGGGTCGTGTAGTGAACAATTTATAAATCGGTTGCAGAATTTCCATGGTCACTGGCTGGTAGCGGGGCAGGAGGAATTATGATACAGGGTGTGTTTGGTGGGGGAAGAAAAATATGAAGAAAGAAGTCTTCCTTTTTATGGCATATCTTAAAGTTTAGAAGATAATATCGTCAGATGCATTAGAATCGCTTCAAAGGTTTGCTTGCCTCCGATTTACAAATCACGAGCCTTGTTGCACAGCGCAGTAAATTGAAGAACTTCAGATCCCATGGAAAGCAGAAAGGGTTGCAGACATTCTTACCCCAGAGGTCACCACTCCTCTTGACTTCCTTAGTGAAGATGTAGGTAGCGCAGTATTATTTATTCTTTGTGTTGCCATGATATCCATAATATGATGAGCGCTTGCAGGCAAACAGATGAAGGCAGATATTTTGGTTTGCCAAACTAATTCTGGACACTTGCATTTTGTGGTACCTAGCTTAAGGCACTTTGGAGAGACATAATCCCGCAGAACTGCCTGTCCACCAAAAATCCAGGCCGTTCGAGCCCAGGATCTCAAAATGGATGTCTCTCTAGCTTGTTATTAACTTCTTGGCCCACAGAAGCATCCGAGAGCTTATTATGCACTCAGGTCAATGAAAAGCTGAGGATCCAGCTACACAAATCTTATTCTAGGATGAATATTAAAGAAAAGGATAATTAGATTAACAATTTCGGTCATTGCATATGTCTTTAGTGGAAGCTTTACTGTGTTACTCTGAGTAGAAAACTATACCAGGTATAAGCAATATTCTTAGAAAAGATTATCCATTCATAAAATAATCCAGTGTCCTACTTTCCCTGTAAAAATACACTAGTATAAAAAGTAAATACCAAAATAAATAAAAAATAAAATAAAATAAAATAAAATAAAATAAAGTAAAATAAAATATGGTAACACATGGCTTAGATCTGAACAGCTGTTCTGTAGCTAGTCTGTAGCAGATATTTATATATATATTCTCATTAACTTGTTGGTAGTGCTTTACTGTGAAAAATAAAATTATTTAAAGATCTAAATTAAAATGATCTAAATTTCTGTAATTTCAGTATGTAAATAAAGGGCTTCTCATTAGATATTCAAGGTTTCAGGTCTAGATTACAGCAAAGTGGGGTTTTCGGAAGAACTGGGCAGGCGAAATGCCCAATTCCCAGCAGACACCGAGCGCCCGCTCCCCCTTGGCACCTCCCCAAGCCCCCAGTAACCATAGGGCTTCATCCTCAGGTACAAAATGCTTTTTGTGTAAACACCTGGTAGACGACTTCAAATCAGCCAACGGTGATTTTGTTAAATCGGTCATGAAGTTAGCTCTTAGGCTGAGGCCCAACCCTGCTCTGGACTAAGCTTCTTCCGGGCCCAGACAGCCCACTGAAGGCTGAAAGATCCCTTCAACCCCTGATTTTAGGATGCTGCAATCCAAGCAGCAGACCTGCTGTCATCCCTAATGAAGCCCAGCATCCCGCAGCGTTGCTAAAGCTCTAGGTTAGGTGCCCCGGGACCTGCCCCGCTGCCTCACCGGGCTGTCCCTACCCCACCGAGCGCTCAGAACTTCTGAAACGCCGAGGTGTCCAGATGTGCAGAAACTTCAGGTTTTGGTTCAGCAGCCAAACCGAAAATGAATAGAAGTGTTGGGGAAAAAAAATATAAAAATTGTAATGTTTTCCTCACCCAGCTGAAGCAGCTAAACTGAATCGTTTTGTGTTGAGCAAAATGATCCAGAGAAATAGCAAGAATGTCTTTCCGGTCTGGTAATTAGAGCACTAAGTTCCAGGGTTGTGACAAAAAGTTGAATTATTTATGCAAAGTAGCACAGCAGCACGAGGTGATGCTCC
This sequence comes from Ciconia boyciana, assembly GCF_034638445.1. NCBI lineage: Eukaryota > Metazoa > Chordata > Aves > Ciconiiformes > Ciconiidae > Ciconia > Ciconia boyciana. Next base: position 65,698,142 of record NC_132941.1, on the reverse strand, counting down.
ATATCATGAGAGTTAGGGTACTCTAGCAAAAGGTAAAATATGTGAGTTCAAGTCCCCTTGGGCTGAGGAGAAAATCAAATTGCATCTGACATATCCTTGGTGAGTTCCTTTATCACCACAGCAGAGAGGCACCATCATTTTTTCCAACCAAAGCTATTGAGTTAATTCAGACTGAACTCACGAAAGGCTTCAGGATGACAACACTTCACCCAGCTGTCCTCACAGATCTCAGCCAGTGCCTTGAATTGAATTGCAGCCAGAATTGAGTGGCAAGACAGGGATGAATTTGTCATATGCTTCCTTCGTGAGACATCATAAAGAAAAGCTGGCAATGCAGGAGATACTTATTTACAGTGCATTTTACCCGTACAGCTATTTAGGGGTTTCTCCTTCCTTCTTCCTATCTTCTTAGTCATTTGTTGACATTGAGCCCTTTTAAAAGTTTAATTAGTTGCTCTCTGAACACGGTACAAGCAGCCCAAGAGTTTTCTGATCAGCACATTTCCTACATTAAATTAAAATACGGAATTCAAGAGCTGCAGTCCAACGCAGCTAAAGTTTTTTGGTGATCTTCAAGTACTCATTATACTTCAAGTACTCAAGAGCCTCATTATACAGCGGGATGCGAAGGGGCTGAGTGGCAGCTGAGGAGTCTGCACCGTTAGGAATGGTCACATACATTTAGTCAAGCCAAGACAGAAGTCAGAGCTCATGGTCAAGGAATGGTCACATACATTTAGTCAAGCCAAGACAGAAGTCAGAGCTCATGGTCAAGGAATGGTCACATACATTTAGTCAAGCCAAGACAGAAGTCAGAGCTCGTGGTCACGGTTGTTGTATCTAAGGTAAATCCTGCAGTTGATGAATCTGGACAAGAAGTGATGACGTGCTCTTTTAATCACAGGGCAGGATATCCTCTCTCTCATTGCTTGTTATGTTACCTTTCCCCACATAAGCTCTGTTCTGAAAGAAAAGCCAGTTGGATAGTTTTCAGGGAAGCTGGTTGACCCCGCTATGGCAAGGCATCGCACACCAACGCCATGGGGCCAGGCAGCCCAGTTTTTCCTGTGCAGGTTTGTTAGCACTGTGCAGAGGCGGAGTCGGATGAAAGCATGGCAAAACCTGACACGTAACAGCCCTGCAGGCACAGGTAGTCCTTTTACAGGGATTTGGGGGTTAATTGCACCGATCCTTGCTGGGTAAACCACTGTAGGATTTGTCTGTGTGTGGAAAAAAACGCTGTTCTTGGTACATCTAAGATGGTGAGAAAGCAGGAGCAGAACTATGAAGCTCCATCTGGACCAGAGATGGACTGTTTTGTCTCCTAACATAGTATAAAGCAGAGGTGGAGCTGCTCTAACTTCTGGCTTGTGATAGCATCACCCTAAGCATCAGGACCACCTGAACCCACCACACTAGAAGCAAGATCTTGCTGCTAGTAAGCATGCCCCCAAAAAGCCACTCGGCGTTTTAGGACTTGCTGCCCAAGAGTGAACGTGGAGAGGTTTATAGCCAACAAGGGGATTCACTTTTTTCTAAAGAGATCCAAGACAGAGGTTAAGAAAAAAAGAAAAAGATTAAAAAAGCAGACAATCTGGGGAAATGTCAGAAAGGTCAGCGTGCAGGCAATGCCAGCCAGAGCTAACGTGTAGTCTTCTTCCTTGCTGCACTCGTATGCCACCCCGGCGGCTGGCATCCATCCTCAGCCAACCGATATCCTCATGAGGGTCAAACCTCGGAAGCAGCAGCTCGCAGAGGAGGTACCCCTCTCTCTGTTGTCCTGTGGGCCTGACTCGCTCCTGTGAGGACGTCTACAAAAAAGGGCCTTTGGGCCTTATCCAAAAAGCCCCAAGCTTGTTAACTCGGTATGACTTCCATTGTGTAGTCTGTGATCAGAAAATTAAGTACTTTTACACATTTTTTTTTCAGAGCAGGATGGTAGCGTATGGGTTCCTTAGGGCAGAGGGCTTTTTCCTGTTTAAAACAATGGCCATTTAAGGTATAAAATAATTTTTTTTGTGAGAAAGTGCTGGCTCACTGCAGAGTTGGAAGTACAATATGTGTTCAAAATTTGGTTTTCAATTGTAATTTACTTTTTATAGATTGTGAAAGGTATTGCTCTCTGGTTAAGCTTTGTGACTGTAACGCAGAGCAAAAGATTCTATATTCTTTTAAAATTGTATCCTGCTTAGTTTTCTGGTCTTCCCCTGGATGAAACTATTAAAATTATTATTAAAAAACTAGCCACGCCATTTTTCTTTAAGAAGGCATTTGGTATCAATTTGCACAGCAGGAAACGTAGTGCAGAAATTCACAATTGTCAAATGTCGCTACTAAAACAAATAGTGAAATAAACGTCTGGAGCACCAATTTTGCATGCCCCTCCAATTGTGCCACAGACAGAATTCAACAAAAATGGCTAAATCACTTAAATTAAAGAATTCAGACTTTTTTTCCCCAGAAAAGTATGCAGCAGACAACCTAAATTTTTACACAGCAGAAGCCAAACGTGAGGTTACAATAAACGCGTGATTAAGATGTGCAGGGTATTAGTACCACATAATGATGTGCTATTTATGAAGGTATTTATGCACGCTACCTCTGGAACAAAAATCTGGACTTTTTTTCTGCTAAGTTGTTCTTTGAAGAAGCAAATGTCCGGATCAGTCCTGGACTTTTGCACTTTGCTTAGCGTGCTGGCAGAGCATGTCCCGTGCTGGCTCCGAGACATAGCCTTTATGTCTCACCGTCACCTCGACACAGAGCGCGGTGACAGATCCCTGCTGAACCCGAACCCGAAAAGACGGGAAGACCCTATATTTTGGGTTGACCTGTGGCGATCTTGATGCCTAGGGCAGCTGAGGGTTGTATTGCAGCATAAGAGCACCTCAAAAAGAGCTCCGTGTCCCCCAGTTCGGGTGCACCCTGGGAACCAAATCTCTCTGGGGCTGCCTGACGTGGCGCCAGCCTTCCTGCTGACTGAAAACTCGCGGGAGAGTTAGTGGAAACGTGATACGGACACGAAATGTCTTGGGTAGCAAGGGTCTTGCCAATACACGCGCTATTCTCCAGTTAAGTTTTGTAACTTTGGTCGCTGTTTGGGTTTCAAGCATGCGGTATTATAAACCATGCAAAATTATACCTTCCGTTTTAATTTTGACATATTTGCTATGTCTAACTGGGGGAAAAAAAGTACCAGAGTCGGAAAACTTTAACCTGTTTCAAGAGCATCACTTGAGCTGTGTTCGAGAGAGGTAGATTCCCACACAAGTCCTTCGCATCAGCTCGCAGTGCTGCCTGCGGTGCCTGCTGGACCACAACTGCCCGGGGCTCCCGTCGCAATTCTGGTCTCGCAGACGGCGCTGCTGGCTGCTGTCGGAGGGCGTGTTACGTACGAAGTGTGTACGTACCCAGCTCTTCCAAACCGTAAAGCTGTAACGGCAAATCTGAAATAAATTAATATTGTTGAAATTAATGAACTGAGAAATTGAAGTTCACATCACTACACGAACGAATTTATTAATATCTGTTGTACATAAATTAATGAGAAATATCATTATGGCAAAAATTAAACAACACTAAAATTAAAGACTGCCTAAATTACGTTTCTACCAAAGAGTTAACTAGGAAAAAGGCAGTAGTTGTTGGCGTCTCGGTCTTTATCTCCTAAAAAAAAGGAGATGGCTGGTCAGGGGTATTAATCTCACGCCTTTTTATGGCGCTTGGTCTCCAGAGTCGAGGGCAGGTGTAGGGTACTTGGCTTCGGTCGTTGAGAGTCCTTGGCTTGCTCGGCCCCGCTGTTATCGTAAAGTACAACCGTGGAAATGGAGCTTTTCTGCCCAGGTGCCAGGTCTGGGAATGAAGCGGTGGTTGGTGGGGTTCCCGCTGCGGGGAGGTCCCCGAGGGATGCGGAGTGACCGTGTCGGGAGCCCGGCCCCCGCCTCGCTCTTAGCCCCGCGCTGGGGGAGATGCCGCCCGGGCGGGGGTCGGGATGCTCTGCGCACAAAAACCCGCCCAGAGCCTCCTTTCGCAACGTGAAGCCCTCGCGGGGCGTTTTGCTGGGACAGGCGCGCGTCCGCGGTCCCTCGGCCAGAGGATGCCGCGGTGCGGCGTGGAGGAGCCCGGGTCTGCATCCGCCCGCCCTGTCCCGCTCCCGGCCCGTGCCGAGCATCACGGTTGCTTTGAACCAGATGTGCCTTACACAAGCGTGCTAATAACGGCTGATTTTTCTTCTCTTTTTCTTTTAGCTATGTCTGGGCTTGTAGTCCCGCCAATGTAAAGTCACTTTTGTTTACCTACCGTAGCACCAAGCTTCAGAGGATGGGCTTAGGGGACAAGTTTAGTATATTAAGACATGCTGATGGAAACAGTATCTTCACACAGAATCAGCAACAAATCGAAATGCTACAAAAAAAAAAAAAAAAGACTTTGTTTAAAGATTTTATTTAAACTATTAAGAATCTACATGCAAACAACCTACTTCTTCATGAACAATTCCATTTTATTGACTGAATTTTTCTCATATTTTCACATTTCTCAGTCCTGAAGAATAAGGAAAAAGCGACGCCTATTTTGTATAAAGTTTCTGATTACGTCTTGGCTATGTCTAGTACTTGCTATGTGTTGGGAGAAACTTTGTGGATGCACCATTTTGATTATCATGAAACACTGATGAAAAATGCCTCCGAACATTTTTCTGTACTCATAACTAGATTCACAATGGTTGTGTATCTCTATAATGTGAAATATTTTTTTGTGGTGGAAAAAAGGGGGCCAAGGAGGTTATGAGCCATCAAACTGGAAAAAAAAAAAAAAGGATGAATATATGATTAGAAAAACAAAAACCGGGGCGCGGGGGCGGGCGCGGGAGGGTTTATCATTGCTTAACTTCATCTTAATGAAATGGAACTTTGTAACTTATTGTAGTTAGAAATTGTAACTTTGATATTGAATTCTCTTGCCTTCAACAAGCACACTGACAGAGAAAAAAATTGCTACTGTCTGTTGGTAAAAAAAAAAAAATATACTTCCACTGCTAGAGCTTCCTGTTAAGCAAGTGTGATCTGCAACATTTTTTCAACTTTTGCTAGCACTGTATACTATTGCATTCTTAGGCTACTGTGAAGTCTATGTTTCTTGTACCAGAAAATTGTCCTTTTGACTTCTAGATCCTTCTTCCCTAATGTGTTTTGTATGTGGTTATAAAATTGTAGACTTTTGTGATTTTGCCAAAGTTGTAGCTAAATATTTATACACTTGTCTTGAATTTTTTTCAGATCCACTTAAATATTTAGAAAAGCAAATTTTATTCCTTATGAAGCCTATAAGGAATAAAATAGTCTTATTCATTGCAACACTTTCTTTCACATAAACACTTGCAGTCACTAAGGGAATTTATTTTGTAACATATCAACTATAAATATTGTATTTATCTTTGAAATTTTGTATATTGCTTTTCATCATTTTTTTTTCTTGTATGTATTGGGTTTTGTCATGGCCTGGTATTGTGATGCTGGAATAGCATTAAGCCAAGAACCGTTGCCTTCATGTTTTTCTTTTAAATAAATTAGTGTCCGTACATTTCATTTGTACTTCATAAAGTTGCTATTATTTAGACTTTCCATCCTTTTTTTTTTTATTTTTGAGGAAAAGTCAAATTCATTGTTTATTTTTATATTATTTTTAAGTTATCAGAACAAATAATTTTGAAAAAAAAGTTGTTTGTTGTATAGTCAAATCAAAATTGTGCCACATGGCTGTAATGAATACTAGTAGAATATGTGCATGTGATACAGCCACAAAAAAGATGAATCTATTTTGTGGTTGCATTTCTTTTTTTGTTTTGTTTTGGGTTTTTTTTTTCTTTTTAAAATTTTTTAAATTTTTTTTTAAAGATTGTAAAAAGTCATTTTTAGCTGCCACCCATGACTTTGCCACATAGCTGAACTGTGTTTACTGGAAAAATTCAGAGGCCTAAAGTTTAAAATAAATTCACTTCTGATGTTTTAATTAAAACGTTTGCCACATTAACTTCTCTGATGCCTTAAAAGTGAACTTCTTTGAAGAACTTTTGTGCTGTTTTATCACAGGCTTACACCACAATTGTTAATCACTACTTCATTTGGATGATTTCTGGTGTAAAAAAAAAAAAAAAAAAAAAGCACAAACCTGGTGTACAATTATATCACTCCTTTATGTGTCTATTTTCTGCTGCACTCTGCATTCTCCCGAACCCTGCACTGTTTAAAAACGATAAAGGTTTCACGTGAAATCAGGATCATACATAATTTTTAAATGTTTGGGGTTTGTTTATTTAGGTTTATTGGTTTTTTAATGGAACTTTTTGTAACAGACCTGTAGATGACTGTACTTTTTAAACTGGAATGACCTCCGTCGTATATCGTGGCTGTTAGTGCCAAATCCATAGAGAGAAACGTGGAGTTTTTTTTTTACTTTGCACTAAATAGTTTGCAAACGCAGCACTGCAAAACATGTTGCAAACTGCAGCAGAATTAAAGTTTTAACCAAAAAGGAGGGATCTTTTTTTTTTTCTTCCTGGGCAAAAATGCACATTTTAGTAAAGCGTTTATTAAAGGGTTTAAAAGAACGATACAGCGTATCACAGCTGACAAATGCCGCGCGCATTTCCTTTGTGATAGCGAATAAGGCTTAGCTAAGTGGAAAAGCCTGAGAAGTCACTTTGGAACTGAATTGCCTCCGTTATATTTTAAGTAAGGTTTTGCTCTAAAGAAGAGGTCACGTGTACATGTTAAGAAAGTTTGCAAGTTTCTTCATAAATGCAATCTGTTTGTGTTTTAGATTACTTAGTCAATGCACTCATTGCTTCATTGTCTCCAGACGGAAAGCTTCACTAAATGGTAGATTTTACTGTTAAAGACCCTACAATAAGATTGTTTTATCTGTACATTTTTTCATATATTTAACTGTATAAAAAAATGTTCATTTTACACAATATTTAATTAAAGTATTTCTTGTCTGTGAATTTCATTTTTAGTAATTTTATCTGGTTTGATTATTAAAAAAAGTGACTAAACGAAAAACCGAAAAACCTGCAACAGCGGGGGTTTCATTTCTAAATATCAGAATTCGAAGCTCTGTCTTGGTTAAGAAAAAGCTCACTCCTTGCCGTGGGCTTTTCGGTGCCCCAGGATAGCCAGCCCCGGCAGCCCCGAGGATGGCGAGGGAGGAGACCCCTGCTCCGCAGCCCGGCAATGACTTGTTGCTCAGCCTTGGTGAAGTATTTAACCAAAACTGTGCTTCAGACACCCTCTTTGTAAAGTGAAGTTAACAGTCGAGTAATTTTTTATTTTTTTCTATTTTAAAATGGTATTGTAAAAGTCTGGAAACAGGAAAAGTTATTTTAAACACAGCGCAACCCAAATTTTCCATGCAGCGGTTTGACACTGAAGGTCGACGTACTCGTCTTTTAAATGCTGATAAGGAAGCCAATGCTTTTGCTAATTATAATAGTGAACACGAATATTTCATCCTCTGGACTGTAGTACGTGCGATGTACTTATAACGTACTTGAAATATAAATATACCGCGGTGGGCACGACTCGGCCTCCTAGTCGGAGGGTGTTTTTGTGGGAGACGGTTACAACGCTAAGCCTGAGGTACAGGTCTGAGTTCCCTACCCCAGATGCCAAGTGTGTGCCTGCAGCGTTGCGTGTGACCGCAGCCACCAGAAAAAGGGCGTTTGTACCGGAACGTGGGGCTGGCGGCGTGCACAGCAGGCAGAGCTACGCAAGTGCCTAGCGCGGTAAAGCAGGGCAGGTCGTTATCTGAGTTTTATCCTGCCATTAACCAGAGGGCTGCTGGCAACTTCGAGAGGGCACTGAGAAACTCCGAGCTACGAAGTAAATGTATGTACTTGTGTGTGTGTATGTACTGCCAGCCGACATGCCGTATGCCGGAGTCCCTCCTTCGTCGCCCCGTGTTTCAGCAGTTAAGTGATGGAGTGTGATGAGAAGGAGCAGCTTACTGTAGTCACAATTTACAAAGAAGGAAAACCGGGATATTTAACTATGTTTCCTTTCTTCTCCAATATTTCCATAGTTTTTATGTTTGATGAAAACAGATGTTAAAAATAGAGAGCACTTTGGATTATTATTATTATTATTATTATTATTATTATTATTATTATTATTAATTATGCATTGACAATTGTTCCACTTTGAGTATGTATCTGTGTATCATGTTTAAACGGTGACATAATCAGATGCATCCCACTAAAAAATAAGGTGGTTTTTAGGGATGAAAGGCTGCGTGATGCCTACTGGCGCTTTTCCTTTTAGGTTTATTTCAAAGGTTTGAATAATGAGCATCTAAATCGTTCATCTAACTTCTAATGCAAAGAAAATACAAAAGAAGAAAACCCATACATTTTGTGCTAGGAATGACAAGTCCTAGAGCAATCCACCACCTACGACACATCCCTATCTGTAACTTGGTAATAGCCTTGGCGAGAAAATATGTCGTGTCAGCCTATAGCAAGTTTAGACATAGGAAGATGATAAAAATTCCTTAATCAAACTGAAGGAATAGAGTCTCTAAAAGTATATGCCAATTATTGCAGAGCAGCTTTTTAAAGTCTTTCAAGCTTTTAAAGATTATTCAAAGCACTTGAAATAGGCTTCAATCTAATGCCTCATTTCATTGCATTAAACAGCCTAGTTAATAAAGAATCAATATATTCAAAGGGCAAGGTTATCTTTTGTCTATAAGGGGTGGTGTCATTCTGAACCTTTTATAGTTCAAATGCTGAAAAAGACCTCATGAAATCCATACTCATCAAGTGGGTCAACTAGAGCAATAAAGAGGCCTCTGAAAGAATGGCTGCACTCCTTTAAAACAACTATAAGTCTTATCTCCCCACATAGTGCTCGCCAGGCTCTGCCAGAAAATGTCAATTTCTCATCAAGACAAGAGGCCCAACGATAATTTTTTTCTAGAGAATACACACAATTAGGAGAATGCAGAAAGGCCCCATCAGTGATTTGTAGCTTATTATGTCACCAGCAAGCTGCGATCCGCCGCTAAGCAGATAATAAGGGCTGTTGATAACTAAAGTGTCAATACGCCAAAGAACGATTTTTGAATGTGAGCCCTTGTGCTTTTTTTCCCCTCCTCGTGCAGATCGTGGGGCCGATAACGGTGCATCTGCCAACCGACACCGCCTGTTGGACCCCACAATTAATGCCGTGAATAAATAGCACAAAAGAGTTTAGATTCTTTATACTCTTTGAGACAATTCCCTGTTTTACCCTTCAAGGAGTTCTTTTATGTTCGAATAAGGTTGCTTTTAATGAAATTTAAACTCGTCAGAGGAAATCAAAACCCTCAAATCAGATTACAAATTGATTTTTTTTGGTCACTTGTCATCATACAATGTACTGCCCTAAGTTTTACAGGAAAAGGAAGAGAAAGCACCCAGTCTGGAGTCAGAGTATGCAAACAATCTCTGCAAAAGCATACGAAGGAGGAATGTTCCTAAAGTCCCTAAACTTTTTACTACTCAATAAAAAGTTTTAAAAAGTTGGTGTGTTTCATTTAAAAAGTGACCATTGTCTTTACTCAGATACTTCATAAAAGACTAAAGTTTTAAATAAAATGAACTATACTAGAACTTCAAATTGTATAAATTAAACAATTAAACCCAAGCTATCTCTTTTTCTCATATATAATGCTAAATTTCATTGTTACATATAAGAAACCAAATATTATTTCTCAGCGCTCAGGTCAAGATTAACCGATGGAGGATTTGCGACCTCCTGCTCTGGTACCCCATGTCAGCTGGTGACATTGCTAGTGCAGTTTGGCCAGGTGCGATACGATGCTAGTGGTAGAGGCTATGTAGTCGTGAGTTTTTGATTTCTTACACATTCCAATAAAGCAACAGTCGTACTGTAATGGTTTTGTTTCCTCTTTATTGACTTTGTACTAGTACTGAAAGGGCATCGTGAAAAAAAGGGTGCAGTTAATTAGTCACAAAAGGGTACATTTTTGGTGCCCACACAGTTTTTAGAGGATTTCACTTGTTCTTTGACTCTTTTTTTGCATTTACCTTGAGATAAATTAAACTGTTTGAGAAATGACTTTGTAACAAAAGGCAGCAACTACCCCCAGAACAGATCAGGTGGGGGTGGCGAGGGTGCAAGGAAATGATCTGAAAGCGACTCTGCTCCAACCAGGCAAAAATCACAGATTGTCTATTGTGTAAAATCTAAAAAAACCCCACAAACGAAAAAAAAACCAACAACAACAAAAAAGGAAATTGAGGTTGGAATTGGTCTGTGTAATACAACCAACAAAGTTTAAAGTTGCCCTGTATCTACGATGAAACACAGGATGGAGACACCAAGGGGAAGATAGCGAGAAGAAAGGAGGAAGACGTGAAAACAAATTGTACAATGAAACCCAATAAAGTTGCATTTAATGCTCTCTTTCCTTGCGCTGTGGAGTTCTGTTGTGGGTGCAAGGGCTCAGAGACGGCTCTGCCTCTGCGGCGGCTCGGTGCCAGCCGGCAGCGCGATGCGGCAGCGGAGGCGCAGGCTGCTGGAGCTGGGGGCAACACGCTGCAGCTCGGCGCTGCTTTCCCGGGTGGTTTGGGCTCTGGCCGTCACAGCTCAGATCCTCGGGTCGGCCCTTGCCGGGTGAAGGCCAGCACCGGGATGTGGCGTCACCTCCCAGGCCAGCCTCAGCGTGCTGCGGCACTGGTGACGCCGGCCGGCGGGGTGGGAGGTGCTGGGTCACCGCAGAGGCTTGCAGGGGGGTCCCTGTGTGCCGACTCTGCTGCAGTTGCCACTTTCCTCCATACTACAGCTCAAGTCCCGAGATTTAAGAAAAAAAGAAAGAAAGAAAGAAAGAAAGAAAAAGAAATAATGGCTGTGGGCTTTGCTCCACAGACACAAAAGTACTTTGAAACTGTAACGAGTAGAAATAATAATAAACAAACAACTAGTAACCATTGCACAAGGCTATTTGGGCAGGTCGAGTGTAGCTAGATGAAAAAAGGAAAATAAAAGCTAAAGAAGGTAGGAGCCATGCCATAGAGTGCAAATTCATGCCACGGTGCTTCTTCATCTTTCTGGTTTACCAGTGTGTCTCATCTTACAGCAAGTCATGAATCCAACAAACACTGCAATATCCACAGTATCTCGAAAAGGACTTCCAAGATTTCTCCCCAGCTACCCCCTCGCTTACTTCATCCCTTAAGACACAGCCTGGACAAATTAGCAAAGGCCAAGCAGGGGGTAGGGACCAGCCAGAGGCTCTGATGGACCAGGGGTGAAGCCAGGTCCATGGGTGAGGACCATCGACCGCAGTCTCCCTACAAGTCACCGGAGCCGTGTCATTCAGCAGGTTAAAGGCAGAAAGGGGTGGGCACGGCAGCAGCAGGGGCCCAAAGCAAAGTGACTTCATAGATTTAGACACTTATTTAAACAAATAAATTCTCTGTGTGAGGAAAACACTGAGCATAAATTAATTTGGAACAAAAGTTTCCAAAATGTACCCAGCATGTAAGCGTGGGCTAAAATGGGAATGGCGGTTGGGTACATCTTCGGATAAATGCTGGAACACGACCGTGGGGGCACGGTGTGTGACAGCATGCCCGTGCTGTGCAGGCAGAGCGGCTTTGAATGGGCTTAGGGCTTCTCTCCTTCCCTGAAATCGATGAAATAGAAATGTAGGTGCTTTGTAAAATAAAAAATTTTCTTTCCAAGTTTAAGGAAGCTGAAGAGGCATCAATGCTGAAACAAAACCTAGAAGGTCCGTACAGCCAATGTCTCAGTCCTGATGAGGAGGATGAGGAACTCGGTAGTGGAAGAGCTGTAACAAAACCTGTGTCCTCCTGTGTCAAAGATCTCGAAGACAAGTGACTGGATACAAAAATCATTGGTTAAATGACCTGAGGGGAGTAGGAAAGGAAGAAAATCTGCAGAAAAGGGTAAAACAGAGTTATCAAGAGAACTGGTGTTAGGGCACAGACCTAAAGTTTGTTCTACATCAGAAAACAGGATGGGGTGGAGGAAGCGCAGTGGGGTTGAGTGCTGAGTGCTGTCTGCAAGGAGGCCACAGCCCCACAGCAGCTTCTTCTCCCCACAGCATCGCCGTTTGTCCCAACACTACCCCGTAATACAACTCATCACTGCCCAGCCACATCATGGTAGTACCAGTGATAAGTGCTTGTAGAAGCAATAGATAAGTCTTTTTTATTGAATGAGGAGGGAGGAAAACAGAAGAAACTTACTACTGAACTTTTTAGAAGTTAAATCGACTGACAAAATCTTCATAAAACACTCTAATAAGAGAAGGATGTCAGATAAAAATGTTTTGGGTTTTCTTGCAAGGATGGAGGTCTTCAACCATTGATCAGCGTCTGTGTTTCTCATTCAGTTCTGCTTTATTTTCAGTCCACAGTGCCACGTATGCATGACCTGGGGACCAGGTACTTTGGTGCTTTTGCCATGTTGCATCCCAAATCGGGCTGAGCTGCCAAAAGGCTGCATTGCCGCCTGGATGCCGTTTTGCGGGATGGTTCCTGTTGGCTTGATGTTTCCGTTGAGTGAGAAGTCAAGGCCATTGCAGTAGGTCAGCAAACCAAGCAGTGACATCTACAAGCAAGAGCTACTGTTCTCTTCTGCAAGAGAAAGGAGCCAGATCCTGGGTAGGATGGAGAGGGAGTCTGGCAGAGACACGCTTTACCCACTTTCCATGCTGTATTTGTTTCTGCCAACCCATACGCTGTGGTTTGCGGTGGGTGTCATGTGTAGCCAGTGTGGATGGGAGACCCTTACGAGGCTGCTGTGCAGGAGCCTTTCAGAAAGTCCTACTGTTTAGCAAAACACAAAAAGAAAGGAACGTTGTTTTTCATGGGGGAAGTACTCATAAGCCTTTTAGTTTTCAGCTCTAAACCAGTATTTACTGGCTCAAGTCTGCTGAAATAACATTGCAGACTCGCTGCTTTACCAAGGTCTAAGCCAAGCCCTCCTTGCCCACCATAGTCTCTGCTCCAGAGCCGCACGTCCCCAGCCAGGGACTTGCTAAGACTCTTCAGCAGCTCAGGACCTGTCCTGAGCATAGGGAAAATACAGACGGAGAGCAGCATTTTTAAGAGACAAATGGTATCCTGAAAAACCCTCTTTACGGTATTACCCATAAAGATGTCCAAAATGCTCTGCTTTTGATAGTTGTAAAATGCCACGACCAAGAAACTGGAATGGCTCAAAAAGTAATAAATATATATAGTAGAGCAATTAGCTACACATTTAGATTACTGATGTAAATGCAGAAATCTGCGATAAACCATTTTAAACTTTTTTTTTTTAATTAGCCTGGCAAGCAGTTAACAGAAGCAAATCATCTGCTCATGCTCTCCAGGTGCTGCCCCCAAATACCACAGAAATAACCCATGGGAGCTTTATCAGGAGGACAGGTTTTTTCTCCCAAGCCATGCGATGGGGAGGGAGGTGCCCTTTGAACAGCCTCATCTGCCACGAGTCCATACAGAAGATGATGGGCTTTCAGGCCAGTTTGCCAGAGGTGGCAAAGCAAGGGCAAGGACTTGGCAGTTTCATAGAATCACAGAATCGTATAGGTTGGAAAAGACCTTTAAGATCATCGAGTCCAACCGTTAACCTAACACTGCCAATACCACCACTATAGGGACACCATGGCTTGAGTCAAAGATAGGAAAATAAAATTTTTTTTTGTTTGTATGCTGAAATTTTCTGTTCTTAATGGAAGCCAGCATAATTCTGGTTTTTGTGGACTGCCTGTACTTTGCACTCCTACAATACGTTGAAATACAAGCGACAGCAGAAAGAGCAGGGTCGGATGCTAAAGTAAACATTTCAGCAGTCACAACTGGACATCATCCAGGTCAAATTTACATTGTTTTCTATCTTCACTTTCATTTTTTTCTTTACCTTAATAAAAAACCACCTTGTCCTACATTCTTCTGGCATCATGATCAAAAGAAAGCCTTTTCATTGTCAGACCCTACTGGCTATTCTGCCCCACATTTTTAATGTGAAGATTAAATATTTATGAGTTGCAAGTCCATAACACCCCCTAACCAGGAAAGCTTTGGTGCTGGTGAGCCAGGACAAGGCCAGGGTGAGCTGGGCAGGGGGATGCTGGTGGGAACTGACACCTGCAGGTACAGACCACCACAGACGTGGGTGACTTGTGCCGCTCTGACTTCATACCAGATGAATAAAATGGATAAAATACACTAACTGCAAAAATAAGACAGTTCTGGGATACTCTTACACTGATTAACGATCCCACCGGGGGGCCGGCAGCTGCCACCAAAGGGCGATTACAGGCGGGCACGGCTCGGGCCAGGCGCATGGACCCACCACGGGCTGGGGCCGGCATTGCACCCGTCAGTTTGGGACAGCACGGAGGGGTGCCATGGGACGGAGACCAAGGCCACGTACAACTTCGATAAACAGATCAGATTAAATGCAAACCAGTCTTAGGTCGAAGATGCTTTCTGGGAGCGTTTCGAAGCGGCTGAGGTCTCCGAGCTGGCAGAAGCCACCAGCTCAGCACCTGGAGTCAGCGTCTGCGGCAGTGATAAACGTGGGGACAGCAATTTCAGCAACGGCAGAGGGGGTGGGTTGTTGGTTTTGTTCATGTCAATGTATTCAGCTGGTTCAGGTCAATGACTAATTCACTCAAAACTGAAAACATGATTGGGAGTTGGAAGAGCAGAAAATGTGTTTCCCTCTCCCTATCTATGAATAAAAAATAGATTTGAAAGGATAAGATCTGCTGGTTTTAGTATCTTGAAGGACGCGACGATCAGAAACAATCTATTCCATTTTTTGACTATAGATAATAGTACCTTCTTTGCATATTAACTTGATTAACATAATTTATTAACTTCAGAACATGTGTAGAGAGCATGCTCCTTTCTTTTGCATCCAGCACTATTTTGGTAGGTCTATTTAGCTGACGAAATTAATGCTGTTCTCACCGCAGTGTTACTGAACTCTCATTTCCATCCAAAAAACCCTTGACAACTCATCTAGTAAAAAAGAAATGCAACATTCGCATTTTCATCCTTGTAAAGATACAAAGCACATAATCAGATTATGAAATGTAATTGCATGTGTGAATGTAAACAGATGAAATAATACTGGGTAGCTCCCTGACTAGCCAAAGGAAGTGCGTATTCAGTAAAACCCCTAGATTTGAACAATAACAGTTAAAATTTGTTGATAAGGAGAATAATCTCTCTTTAGGAGAATAAGCAGATGTTCTGAAACAACAACAAAAACAAGAATAGATCAGACAGCACATTTGCCCTCATTTTTAGTGGAAATCATATTTGAAAGCCATCCTGAATGGGGTTTAGATTGAATTTTCTTTAAATTTTGAGGGAAACAGACTCGTAGTTTTAAAAATTTCTTTTTTGTCCTCCTGGTAAAGTTTTTGGTTTCTTCCCCCCCCTCCCCCCCGTTTTCTTTTTTCCTTCCTTTTTCTCCCTTGCCGTCCCCCTGAAGTGGGAGCCCGGGGCAGGGGTGGTGAGCGGCCGGACACCGGGGGAGCAGCGGGAGGAGGAGGCTGCAAATCTGAATGTATTCGGAATAAAGTTATCCTACAAGCCTCAGCCTTTGGACTTATCCCCTCCTTTCACAGAAATCCACTCTTCTTTTTCCTTCGCTTGACCCATATCTGCCTTAATTGGGATTTAGCAATTACACTCCTTACTCTACTTATTAAAAACGCTTTGCGTATGCCTGCTGTCCCAGCAGACCCCTCCTGTTGCCTCTCCCTGTCGCTGGCTCTGTTGTTTGATCTGGCAGTGAATATGGAAACAATAACATTTGGGATCAATACAGCCATTTCCAGCAGTCCCTCTGGGGAGAAGCCGAGGTTCTCCCAAAGTTGCTGTAGGAAAAAGCAATGTTGGCCAACTTTTTCCTGCAATGGGGGTACCTCTTTCGGTAATGCTTTTCCAGTACCAGGTGATGTAAAGGAGATCCAATATCGTCCTTCTTTACTACACAGACACATGTGCAAGCATGTGTGTGCTGCAACCTCCACTAACTTATCTAATGCTGCTTTTTTTGGTCTCTTAGCTCCATTGTTAAAAAAATTTCCAACTTTTTGGTGGTTGTGTTGCGCTAAAGCGGAGCACGGCTGCTCTGGGCCACTGCCGGGATGGTCCGGTTTCAGCCTGGGCTGGCGAGGCAGCAGCTCTCTAAAAGGACACTGATGTCCTGAAATTCTGCTTTTCAGGCTGCATTTTGCTGTCTCGCTAAAGCTAACCTGCACCTACAACAGCCTGGCCTTTACTTGCAGCGAAAGGCTGAGACCGAGCACTCTCCCCGGCTGATCGCATTTGCATCCGGAGCATCGCGTTGCCGAAGGGAGGCAGATGACGTTTGATGTTTTAAGCAAGGCAAATCCACTCGACGTTCGCCACCCCCTGCCCACAGTCCCCACTCGGCAGCAGGCGGCTCAGCCTGGGCTAATGCGCCGCGGTGTGGGATAGCCCAGCCCAGCCCGGGCTTGGTTATTGGAAATAGGTGAAGTGGGTCATGCAAAGCCCCCTCAGATACCACCACGGCGAGGTACAAGCATGGCAATTAGTAAAATCAAGGTGTATTTCCTAGATCATGCAGCTGGGGGCATTTTGTAACTCATTTTGCCAGAGAAAACTTGTTATTTAATTGCCTTTGCTGCTGCTGGATCAGATTCAAAATGAGTGGGAATATCAGGTCCTGCCAGATATATTCAATCATATTACTGCTTTTTTCCCTGAATGGATTGGATGTGCCAGCAAGCAGTGAAGCAGTTAAATACGGACATGTGAATGCCAGCAATGCTGTGATTTCAAAGTTAACACCCCACTAAGATGAATGAGGAAAACATACGTCTCCCTTGACGTTTCTCTCTGTCCCTGTGGTGAGTTTAAGGGGAAGATAATTCACGATGGCTTGGCCAATTGCTAGAAGTAGGATATTTCCTATTCATTCTGATAAACCAAGAATAATGTCTTATGCAGCCCCAAAATAAATAAACAATAGTAAAGACGACTGCTAAAATTCAGAATGATGGGTGAGGCGAGGCCAAGCCCTGCAGTGCTGCGAGAGGCCGGAGCTGGTGGGGACGGTGGAGATGGGGCACGGTGGTGCCATCACCAGCCCCGTCCCCAGCGGAGGGGACGGGGCATCTCCAGCCCCCGCATCCTCGTGCCCAAGTAAAACTGGGTGGAGAAGGGAAAAAAGATATGTCTAAATGAGTCCAATACTGATTATTAAGTTCCTAAGAGGCAATCTAATTTAGCTATATAAAATCATGAAAGGGAAAGAATTAATTGATACTAATGAGTTATACGAGATAGCATCATAATTAATTCCTAAATAGAAAGAGGACATAGGCTGGAGCGAGGGGGGGAAATAAGACTGGCCTATATATCGTAATAGATTACAGAGGGTATTTGAAATGAGAAACAAACTGCCAAAGTCAGAGTGGGACGGAGTTATGAAATCTTCGCCAATGCAAATAAAAGCCCTTTCCGCATTGCCCTGACAATTCCGAAAGCTGGGAAGCTCACGTACCTCTTTGCTGATGAGCCCTCGCAGGGCCGCCGGGGACCGCGTCCCTCCGTGGCAGGGTGCAAGGGTTTACACCAGGGATGCCCTGGCCCCACTTGTCTGTCAGGGAGCACAAACACAAGACACTTTGGTGGTTGCTAAGGTAACTACACAGATTTGATTTGATTTCTTTTTTTTTTTTTTCCCCCCTAAATAACATTGCTGAGTAAATCAGCGCATAATCCCACGGCAACTTTGCGGTGCGTTACAGCTCCGATATTGCTGCAGCAACTTAGACAAAGAGTTTGGACGTGATATGCAGAGCAAAGCTGCCTTTTTCTACTCCATTTTGGACCTACTTACTCCTTTGGTGCATAAATCACAGGTGACCACTCATATGCTGGGGGACAAAAAGCCTCGATGAATCACAGAAACAATAAATTATATATGGAAAGGGCATTCTCTTTTTGGAAATCCCATAAAATCCTCATCACATGTTGATTCCATTTTCACAAATACAAATCGGAGACCTCTGCAGCCTTCCTCCTGAAAATTGACATTAAAAGTTTTGTTTGATTTTCGTTCCCCATTTGCGGTTTAGTTTTAAAACAAATTCCGTTGGCAGAAATGAAATTTCAGTTACATTACTGCACGGTGAAGTCCAAAGTACCCATATTTATCAATGCTGGTCACTTTTTTAGAGGGGAAATCTCGGATAACTATTTGGAAATGAATAGTTGTGTTCACTGAGAGAAGAAAATAATTAATAGCCAGGGCTCCTGGTTAAGAACATTTCTAAGGGCATTTCATAAAAAGGCAGCTTGACACAAGCTGGGCTGCAGTGAGGCGGGATATGCCGAGCATCTTCTGGAAACAGGAGGAGCATCGAGCAGGGATGTCCTCCTTCCATGAACCAGCACGATCACTAAATCCTTGCACATCGTGGGGAACCCGGGATCCAGCTCGTGCCATTGAAGCAGCAGGAATTTTGGGTGGAGTTCAACAGGAACGGAGCTGAAATAAATTAATAAGGGGCTGGGGAAGACACAGGGGTACCCCCGAGGCTGGCGGAGAGGAGAGCAGGGCTCAGGCGCTGTCGTGGCCGTCCCTGCTCTGCCCTGCAAAAAACCACCGTGCATTGGCCAAAATCCTGTGTTTTCGGGCCATTTGCAATGTTAGTGCTTTAAATGCAGAACGGGGCTCGGTGCTGGGGGTGGCAGAGGTGGAGGGACAGGCTGGTGCTGCAGCTGACAGATGCTCTGGGGCGCTGGCTTGCAGTCAGTTGGGGTGAATTGGTCATTTTTGTGCTCAAAAGATGTTCCATATAACCTTTTCCGTATCCAGTAGAAGACTCTTTCCCACTGAGCAGCCCACGTCCTGATAAATGGCAAAGAAAGAGTAGTTTGTGGGATTAAGGTAATTTTTTTTATGTTACTGTGAAAAGTCACAGGCTTTGGCGTACACTGACTATCGCACGTCAACTTGAGCCCAACACCTTGCGTTACAAGTGTAGACGAAGTAGCCGTAATCAACAACCAAACCCATTTGATCCTCGGCATCAAGGCCATTCACAGAAATTGTAATTATTTAGCTAATACGGTTCAATGTGAAATAATTGTTTGGAATCAAACGATTTTCTGTAGCGGACAGGCCAGCTGGGGAACAAGCAGTCTAGTAATAAAATATACTGTCCCCTAATGCAGTGCAAGGCTGTATGTACAGCCAGGCTGTATGTGCAACGAGGCTGTATGTACAGCCAGCCTGTATGTACAGCCAGGCAGTTGGGTGTGATGCAGACCACGAAAAGATGGAGAAATAGAGAAGTGTTTTGGCTACTGGTTTCAAACCCCTTCTGCCGGGGTCCACGTGTGTCCCATCTGCCACCTCCTCCTCCAGCGCATCGGCCTGGACAATGCCGGGCTCAAAAAAAAAAAGGCAAAAAAAAAAAAAGGGGGAAAAGGAAGGTAGGAGAAGTTCCTGCATTGGCTGCCTCCTCCCCGTTTGCCGGGTCCGGGGCTGCCTCTGCACACAGACAGTGCCGTGTCAACAGCGAGGCGAGGGTGACATTTCCCTCTCCCTCAATTACACGGGAGCTGTTCACCGCCGGTATAAAACACACGCCGCGCTCTTGCAAGATTCATTGTCCTGAGGTCAGCTGGAACTTATTGTCCTTGTTGCCTTGGAACAAGACAAAACTGACATCTGTAAGATTTGCTGTTAAATAATCCAAACCAGGAGCGGGACGGAGCCATGCAGAGAAATGGAAACGTTCGGGCCCCTTGGTAGGAAATCAGTAATTTAGATACAAAGCGCTGATGCTCGCTGGCCTGGCGCACCCTTAGTTTGCTATTGATTGCTTCTCCTAACATTTAACTTCATCCTTTAAATACTGCGTATACTGGAAGTTTCAAAAATCAGTGCTCGCCTGCTAATCTTTCCCCGGTATAAATACATTAAGCATTAAATGGAAATAATCTTTGGGTTCCCAGCTATCTTTCTTTGGGTTTGCCTCCCGGTTTAGTGCTGCCACCGGTACTTCTTCCCCATCAAAATGCATTTGCAGTGATGTATGTACCAAATGAGACGGAGCTGTAAAACCATTTTTAAAAATTATAGCTCGAATTTGTCGGACACCCAAGGCAGTATGTTAAAAACAATTTGAACAAGAAGAATATTTGGGATGAAGAAAAGCTGACGCGTTTCACAGCCAGAGCCAACCCAACAGGCTCCCCTCCGGAGTCCTGCTCGCAGGTGGAAAAGCTGCTCGGACGCAGGCACAGAGCTCTCCCCGAATGAGTTACTGATAAATCTAATCCTGAAGGATTGGAAATGAGGTAAAAGAAATTTTGATGAAAATTATGTACGTGTACTTTGACAAGCTCATAAACACTGCAGCCATGATAAGTTTTCTTATTTTTTTTTTTAAGACCTGACACAACTGTATAAGCCCAAACTCTAATTTTTACAGCCCTGGGTTTGGAGATCTGTCATTGGGAGATATAATGGAAAGAATAATTGCTTGGTGGCTGCACAAACAGGAGATGTGTTGTCAGGCTGCAGTTTGGAGGCTACATCTGGCTTCGGAAATGATTGATGCTGTCTCTGTGTGTGATTTGGGAAACAATTTTTTTTTCCCCCCACTAATACGACCGCCATGCTGAACCTTCGCGCGGCCGCAGCAATTAAATCTTTATTAATGTAAACTTTTTATTTATTCCTTTCGCTTTCAGACGCATCCTTGGCGGTGCGGCTAGGCAACACGCAGCCCTCTCGGCGAAGGTAAGCATGTGATTTCAATTTGAAATTAAAAGTCATGTCTGAATAACAGAACAGCATTCTCATTTCCTAATACTCTGCTTTTTACTACTTTGCATTCAACTGTGAAAAGTCTTTTAAAACTCTGAACAGCAGTAAAACTTGAATGAATTTTTGACCCATTATTGCATAGCGGGTGCGCTTTCCAAGTTGGAGAGACTGCCAAGTTCTCCCCACCTAATATTTCCACTTTAATTGTGCCACTTGAGAAATTTACGTGCCTCAAAATATGGCATGAATCTTACGCTTATTGCAGTATCATTAGCAGCAACATTTAAGCAACATCTGTGTGCTATAGAACTAATTGAAGTAGCAGAAGTGGCAGCTGTAAATCCACAGGAAGATGGCAGTTTGCACCCAGCACTGCTGAGTTAGCGGGTTACTGTCAGCCTGTTCCTGCAATCTGCTCTCGAGGACTACGGTACAGGCACACAATGTCCAAAAAAATACAGCGAGTAGGCTAATGATCCTATTAACCACTTTGCTGCACCAATTTGGCTGTTTTTCCAGTTTCCTTGTTGAATTTCATTATATATTTCACCGTTCCAGTAAAAAGTCCAGTATGAGACGTGTTTGCTTTTAAGCCGCTTACTTAAGGGAGTGAAGCTCCTCGGTCGAATTAATGTGCAAATGATTTTTTTTTTTTTCCTTCTAAACTCCGTATTTTTCTCCGTCTTTTCCATTGTTTAATTTTTCTTCATCACACACGCCTCGGTGAAAAAGAACTTTTACCAACTGTTAATGCTGGTATTTAAAGCAATGACATTTTCCTCCCCGGGATGTAACATTTTCAATAATCAATAAAGCTGGGAGGAGGAGGGAAGGCTGAAGTCTTTTTTAGGTATGTGGGTTAAAACACATCTTCATCCGAGCCGGGGACGCTGCGCGCGTGGCCTGCAGCACATCAGCCCGGGCACCGCCGCTGATTTAACTAATTGGTGATTACGAAAGGAGGAAGGTGTTTAAAGTAGCATGTCCTGGTATTACCGCATAATCCAGGCACCAGGCTTCAGAGTGTCTCGGAGCATCGCCGCTATTTCCATCTTCATTTGCTTCTTGGGCGGGGAAAAGCTGGTTTAGAAACCTTACAATCCTCCAATTAACACGGGGACTATAATAGCAGGCGAGGTAGAAATGCTTTGGTGTGAAGGCAGTGGCTTTTTCGGAGACCCCGCGTTACACCAGCCCCGCTCAGGCTCCCGCCGGCTGCCTCTGCCCCGCGCTGGTCCCCGGCCGCGGCACAGCCCGCGGGAGCCGGGAAGGGGCCGGAGGAGCCCCTCGCCGCGGCGTGTTTGCCAAGGGCCCAACTTCATTAGAAACCCGGCACGTCCGCCGGGCCGCCATGTGACAGGCCGGGAGCCGCCGGTATTTGTCGTCTTAATGCACAAGTACTCGGGGACTGAACTGATAAGGAAAAAACTGTTCTGAATCTGCTGAACTACACGCTTAGGGTGGCACGGACCCGCGCAATATTGAAAATCAATAGTCACGTGGCGGTCTAAAGGTTAGAGGTCTCCTGAATTAACTTTCTAGTACTAAATTACCAGCCCTTGGGTTTTTTGGTGTGTTTATTTATTTATTTATTTATTTATTTCCCATTTTGTAATGGCTGGAGAGATGCATTGACTTTAAAGACGCGTAGCTTGCACCTAGTTTGCGCTCGGAGTGAAAGGAGAAAACAGCAAAACCTTTTAATACTTGGTGTGACGATTTAAATGTTAAGGTATTTCTCAGGAGCAAATTCAGACAGAATTGGAAGGCACATAGCCATGTCCAATATGGGAATGGAGCCGTGAGCATTATTAGGGGCCTGAAAATGAAAATACCGCTCTAGTGTTTTAACTCACATCCTCTACGGTGCCCGTACTTGTACCACATGTAGTATTTAAATTAATGCGTGTTTTATTTTTAACAACATTTAGAAAAGGTAAAGTAAACAGTATTATTTGAAATATTTATTCATGAGTAATGAACAAATAATATTGTCACAAATAAACTGAATGTTGAGCTGAAGCCTGCGAAGCCTTACATGTTGCTTTTCACCCGTGAGCACGGTGCGCTCCCGAGGACTGCTCCGGCGTGTAGCTACTCACACGTGGAAGCGCCTTCACCACCGGTCTTTAGCTCCTCTGCTTTCAGGTACTGCAAAAACCAAATTGTTTCTTATTTCTTTGAATAGATTTCTTCTTTAAATTTATTCCAACATTTCCCTTCCCCTTGTTTTCATTCCCCTAGGTACACTGACAGCTTGAATTTCAGCATCGAATGTTTGCAACCTGGGTTAGTCTGCATCAGAACGGCTGCCAGGGAGCCGGGTCCCAGCAGCCCACTGGAGCCAACACCGTGGCTGTGGGTGCTTTGGGCGCTTGGGGACAATCTGGTGGGACGACGGTTAACTGTCCTTGCATGACCCAGCTCTGCAGCTCCGGCAGGGCAAGAAGCACAGCGTCAGGCAGCCGGACGCGGTGGCCGTGAGCCGGGGCTCCCCGGGATGCTTTGCACCCCCCCCCGGGGGAACGGGCTCAGGTTTAGGTGCCCTTTGTGCGGGTACGTCCACCCTGGGGGACTGCATTGAAAGAAGATCTGAAGCAGCCACCAAGGCTTTGAAGTAGCAGGTTAAGGAGATGTGGCAGGAAAAAAACTTCCAGGAATTTTAGACACTGCTAAAGCTTTTTCTTTCTGGGTCACAGACACTTCTCCAAAGACTTATTTCTAGAAATACTCAGCTGCTTTAAGATTTATTGACTGCGTGCAGCTTAAATTTGATTTTCTCTTATCGCAGTGTAACCGTATATGCGTGCACCATCCCAGCCGGGAAGAGGCAGCCAGACGCTCGTCTGCCGTGTTTCAGCGCCTGGGCGCCGGGGCTGGGAGGGGAGTGCGGCTGCAGAGCCGTGCCTTTGCTGTGGCCAGCGTGGCTTGGTGTGCCAGGCGTGATCCTGCCCCAGCCACGGGTCACGCAGCGCTGGGACGCAGCGGAGCGAGCGGTGGCATGTGCAAAAGGACACGCGCTGTTGGACGTACTGCCGCGTGAAACCCAGCGCCCACTTGTCAGAAGTGTTCGTGTGCATTAAACATCGTCACCTCAACATATGCAGAAATAAAGTCCAAAACACGGGGAAAAGATCTGAGATAACCACTCAGGCCTAATTACGGAACTAAACGAAGCACCACTAAAAAAACCCCAAACTACACGTTGTAATATTTTGCCGGACAAACGCCAAGTCTCTCATTTTAAAAATGAATTGCGAAGTTAACCTTTTCAGCTCTGGCATTTGCAGGCTCTCTGCTAATAAGTGTCAGATCCATCCCAGCCATGGACACGTCCAACTTCTGTTTCTTTTCAGGTGCCTTCCACCTTCCACTCGGACGCGAAGGCTGCAACCACACCCCAGGTAGGCTCCCAGAACCTTAACCCAGGGCACACGCTGCATCTCGATAAACAAACTCCCAGAAGGATGAAGACCAAGTTGTCACTAATAAAATAAAAACCTGCTGCTAAGAGGCTGCTTGGACGCTGGCTCAGGCAACACTTAAGCACGTGCACAATTTTACCCGCGTGAAGAGCCCTACTCACTTAAAACGGGATTCACGTGCTCATGAATTCTCACATAAATGGGGTTATATCAAGGTATAAAGCAGAAAAATCTTCTTCTGCTCAACTGAGATTTCTGCTATCATAAACTTTTGATTAGACAGTGTATATGTGATAGAAGTTTCTAGTGGAGTTTGTCCTCGGTTATTGTATTTATATAAACCTACAGATTACTGACGCGTTGCGTGGGCACAGGAAGAGCCGGCACTGTTATGGGTGATTTTTTGCGCAAAAAAGAGCTAGAATTTTAGAACCATCATTTTAAAGCGTAGCTTGAACTAACATTTTCTGGTTTGTACATATGCAAAATAATCCTATAGAAATGTTAAGATTTATTTTTTATAACTGTCATTCTTAACGAGTGCACAATTACCTTTGTGTTTATTTCTATCAGCAATCTTATTAATTCCCATACTACTTCTGGACCATGCTTGCACTACAGAAATAATTTTAATTGAACGTTTATTAAAATAAATGCTTTGTCAGGATATACCCACTCCATCTGGCTGCACTGGACAGGCATTATTTCCTGGATGTGTCTGCTTTATGCAACGTCTTCTCCCACAGCTCTCACTGACTACCAGAGATCATGATTAGATTGTTGTGGGTTTTGCTCAGCAGCGTTTGCTGCCACAGCCCTTTCTGTCTCGCGGACATTAGCTTATACACACACCCTCCGCAGGACTCTTCCTCTTCTGCTGCACAGAATAGGGTTTATTCTGGAAGAACATCGTTAGCCCACCAATCTGACAAAAGGCAGAGATCTTCTATAAATAACCTGCCCTGCAAGGCTGGATGGGCTGTATCTTTTTTTTTTTTTTTTTTTGGTGTGTGTGCATGCTCGCAATTAAGGAGATAAGAGCTTTGATAAGAAATAAAATAGGAATTGGGTTCCCAGCGTTAAATTTCTGCCCTTGAAAATAAACTAAGCTTTCCCCTTTCTCCCTCCTCATAGCAGTCACCTGCTGACAAACAGATTCTGGGCACCATAAAGCCCTTTTTTAGCACACTTAGCAGCCAAACATTATTTTTATTGCTGGCATCACGAACAAACACAAAACAAATAGGAGACACGCAGAATTCAAAAACCAGCAGCATTGTGCAGTTAATCCTCTATTCACCGTCGTATCAAAGCACTTTTTTGTTACTTTTGCTGTGATTCATCTTAATGAAAGCCACTATTTTTACAGCATATCTCCTTCAACCCAAAACCGGTACACATGCTTCTCTCTTTGGCCAGACCACGGGAGATTTAAAGCTGTTACTTCTCCCAGTAGGGGAAGTGGTGTTTTCTGAAACTCCAGAAGGTAGCTTAATATTCACTAAACTGGTTGGGTTTTATTTATTTCTCATCAAAAGCCTCTATGGTTTCTATAATAGTAATTGCAAACGCTGCATCACCCCCAACTTTTTAAATTTTTTCTGTGCTCCAGTCATTTTTCACTCTTTCTTTGGCCGCCTTGAGCACATACTTCATTAGTATTTTTTGGGGAGGTTCTTACGTTTTTTAGCATTTCTGCTCTGCCTAAAAGTGCCTTGAGACAACCAGGAGCTCCCCGCAGGGTCGTGCGATGCCTACAAATGCTTGTGCAAGGTGGAAGGATCACCCAATATTCTGTACTTCCAGCAGCGCTGGGACCGGTGGGCATTGCAGGAGATGGGGGCTTTCATCTTCCTGAGGACGGCACATCTCCTCTCGCAGGAATACGATATCTCAACAATTTCCAGCGGCCTCTCACATCAAGAACCTGAAGTGCTTGTGGCCTTCGTTATGATATTCAAAGAAGGTCCACTGCAGGGAATTGAGCAACCAGATCATTTTCTCATGTTGTTTTCTGTTTTTATGGTTTCTGGTATTGATATGACCCTTCCGTAAGTGTGAAGAAATATTTAGTATCAAAAGGCTATTTTGAGACAGCTCAACTGCACTAAGCTGGCTATCAAGTCCCAGATATAGCTCAGCATCCATGGTATCACGGAACTGCTTTGAAACAAACATATATAAATTATTTGGGGATCCCAGATAAGGGTAAAGAATAAATAAAGATTGTATCTTTTTTTCCTTCAGAAGTACCTTGACTTGCCAAGAAGTACTGCCCCAGGAGGGTAACTCTGCAGTGTCCTTTCTTAAGGCCAGAACAGCAAAATTTTAGAAAGTTTTGGTTCGGGACATATCTAATCCCCCACCTTTGCTTTAGCTGCAATTTCCACAGCCTTGGTCAGACCTTTTCTCAATCGATGGATGTGTCTTCGAAAATGAACATAAACACAACGGCAGTCTGTAAATGAAACTGCACTTCTTTGCAGGTGGAAAACCATAAAATCATATTTATTGAATTTATTGAAAGCTTCAGCCATGGCCAACTGATACCAGCACATATGGCGCAGTGTAACAACACGACATCTCTGAAGACTGAAGAAGCTTTCATGGGCTTTTAAACCTTTGCAGATGATTGGGCTGTTGCAGGTACAAAAGCAGAAACTAAAACTGAGTAGCAGAGCACCTGATCTAAACCCCAGAGGTCACAGTCCCCGGTGGACACTTCCCGTTGCTTTCAAACACTTAGCTCAAACCCAGAGGGAACCATGTGCAGAAGATGACTCAGATAAAGGAAATGTTGGGATGATGGGTGAAGGAAGAGGTGAAATCAGTCCTACAAAAAAAATGGTTGTGGTGAATACCTAGCACAGATATCATCCAAACCCAGGGATTCAACAGGAACCAGAATTAACTTCCAGGAACTTGGAAGTGAGATTAAAGTGTAAGCTTTGAGTAGTTTGATATTCCAGGATAACATATATATCCCTAATAACTGAACTCTGAGCGTACTGGTTATACATCATTTTGCAGAGCATTTGAGATGCAATATTTCTACGAGGATTTAATTTGAAAGTGATGGAATAATCTCCGTTTAACAGAATGTCTTCATTCATGCATGGTGCATGGTGTCGAATCAACAAACGGTCAATGTATTTGGTTTATTGACTTCTGTTGTCAGGCAGTGAAGACTATGACTCGCAGACACTTAGCACACACTATATTTTTTCTTCTTCTGAAAGCTTTTCTGAAAAATATGGTTAGAGTTGCTCCCTGTCCAAGGAGGTAATGAATTAACTATAAAAACTTGACGTTAATTATTCTTCTGACTGCGATAGCAATAATGAGGCCTAGTTTTTCTCAAAGAAGTGTAGATAAACATGACTTTATAATTACATTTTCCTTAATAACTGATTGATATATTTGCTGGCTATCAAGTTACAAAAATGAGTTTTGAGGGAAGATGACCGTAAGGCATGTTGAGATCCAGATGGGGATGGTTTTCAAGCTTGAGGACGTTCAGGTCCGCAGCTGGGGCTCAGGGCCATCGCTGGTTTCGCTTCACAAGGTGCATATTAAGCTTCAAGCAGGATCCATGTCCTCGTCCAGCTTCTTTGCAGAGGAATGGGGTAGAACAAGGGGGCCCATCGCCTGACCCCAACCACGTCCCCATCTCTGCCAGCTCCGCGGGGCCGTACCAGCCTGACTGTCGGATGGGTCCTGGGACCCTCCTCTGAACGGTGCCACCACGGCGTACAAGGGACCTACCTCGAGTTTTGCTGCCTCGCTCAGCAGTGGCAGCAGATCCATGATTTGTCCAGGAGCCTCTGAGGCACAGGCAGGTAATTCACCGCCAAATGCTTTGGCTCTGGCACCAAACACTGGAATTTGGAGATATCTGTTGCAGAGTACCACAAACCAAAGGAGTTTAATGGTTGACCATGTATTACAGAAATAAAGCTGGGCAAAAATTATACGCAATTTCACCCTGTGTATGGCAAACACCTCAAATCACAGAATCTGCTGGCTTATTTTATGAACAGAAAAGACTTCTTGCTTAAAAAGTTAGACAGAAATTTAAAAGGTAACTTGCAATGAAAGTCAAGTTGGGGGAAAAAAAAGAGTCCAAGAGGCATCCCTGAGGAGAGGAGGGAGCACAGCAATGTGACCATCAGGTCAGGAACAGATGATCTGCCCATCATAATTAAAGACAGAGACTTAAATAAAATCTCAGGGAACCAGGAGGTGCCAGGAAAACTTCAGCGGAGTGGTAGCTTTTTGCTCAGACAATGGGAAACGAGGAGGAGAGGAGTCAGTAAGAGGCGGTTCACAGCAGGGACAGCTATCCCGAGCTGACAAAACTTCCCAGGCTCTGCGCTCAACCTGTGATTAATCGCACAGACACACAAAGCACTGGCTGCGACCAGGAGCCATCCTCCTAATGCATGTCACAAACTTCATAATTCCACTTGGAACGAGACAACAGCAAGTTAAACTCCTGGATCACTGTCACCGTGTCACTTACAGAAGAAGTTGCACCGGGGAACAGTTGGCTATTGGAGTAATTTGAATGGAAATGTCAGTTTTCACAACCTATGATTTGAGGTAAGTGCCCTGCTATTATACAGCAGCTCTGTCAAGCAGCCAGGGCTGAGTGCACACCGTGACCTCCTCTCAGCAAACGCATCCTCGTCCCCGCTCCCGCCCCAGCCTCCCCCCGCAACCCACCGCTGCCGAAAAATTAACATTTCCTCCTCTGCAACACCCTTCGTTCACGTGGACAAACATTCCCTGTGTCTTCCCATGTCCTGGCCTGATTTTAATTCTAATTTTGTATTCTGTTCAAAGGTACGTGCTTCAAAAACATACAGAAACAGCGAGCTGTTTCTGAATAAATCGATTAATCGAGATTCGCATTGACCTCTGGGCAGGTTTCGTCTGACTAAGGACTTCAGAATACGGTCAATATGTCTTACTGCTAAATACTTGCAGAAGTTGCTACATAAGGTTGTACACATCTTATGCACATCTGTGACAGATTCAGTCGATTCCCTGCACTGTATGGGGAAAAAAATACTTGCTGTGCAGAAGTGCCACAGTTTTGTCTACTACCTGCCCTTCAGTAACACCTTTATATACGTTAGCTATACCTTTATCCAGGTATTTTGGTATTTGAAAGGCAATGCATCCAGTGCACAACTTGTGCACTGATTTGCCTAGAAGGATTCAGGAGGAAACAAGAGTTAAATCAGCCTAGCTATCAAGTAGAGGAGCTCTCAAATTTTTAACTGCTATCAGTTAAATATCAATTCAACCCGTACTGATTCAGAAGCATCCAAACACAGTATCCTCCCGGTTTAACTAAAACGCAGCCTTCGTGCAACCAGAATAAATGCACGTGCCGACCTGACCTAAAAGCAACAGAAAATAAAAGCAGGAAACACTGGCTACGAGCAATCCAGCTCGCAGAAGGATGGAAAGAAAAGGGGAGCTATACAGGAGTGGAAAGGTGTCGTGAGAGGCAAAGGGCATCGCTGCCACCCCCTCCCGAGCCAGCCTGCAGGGTAACCACCCCTCCGCGCCGAGACCCCTTCCCAGCCGCAGCGCCGATCAGCCCTTACATTACCTGCACCCGCCAGCCAGCCTGCACAGGAAAAGATTGCACAGCCAGATCCCAGGCAGGTAAAATAGTCCTGCATCTGCAATTTGAAAAAAAAAGAGAAATAATTGACCTGTGAGATCTCCTCTTCCTCTGGATGAGTTTACTGCGCCTTGGTTGAGCTCTGGTACTGGGAAGCGGCGACGGGTAAGTGGCTTTTGTGGGTTTCTCCTCCTTGGACAAGCAGGTTGCCCTAATTTACAAAAAAATAAAAGATCTTGTTGTTCAAAAGAAGAGATGTGACACCAGGATACCTGGACTTTGCTATCCTCTATATGCTGGGGATGGTAAAGAAACTATTACGCTGTTTATACATTGCCCATGGTGCCACTGACACTGGGGTATCTCCAGGCAAAGTGAAGCCCAATTACTACTATTATTTTTACTCTGAAAGGAGTGGCTTACTGAGTCAGTAAACAGAGTTTTTTTTCTTTTATGCCGAACATAAGTACGGCGGAAGAAAAATCCTTCTACAATATGTGAAGCAAAAGAAATGGAAAACAAGCCAAATCTAGATTTTGCCTGCAGGATAATTGACAAACCAAGAAGCTTTCCTGGCTTCAAAACAGCTACTTAGATCACAGGTGGTTGTGTTCTTAAAGGGTAAAAAGCAAAGCTATCTCTTTTTACGGTATCCTTTTCAGGCATCCTCCTCCGTCACAGCCACCAGGCTTTTATGTGTGCCCAGGCAGAAGAGGCTGGATCCTGTTGCAACACTCTGTTGGACTATAAACCAATGATATTTGCTTTACCTGTGCACTATCTTCCATGGAACACAACAACATTTACATCTGGGATCAATTTGCTTGAAATTAAAGTGCAGCTGCTATATCTCTTCTGCATCAAAAGTATAGTGTTAAGGCTATAACATACAGACAGTTACACATTACTTTGCATTGTAATATTTAGATTTGTGTCATTTTCCATCTGAAGTAAAAAGCGTCTTTAAATAAATGAGTGATCTTATACTACATATTTTATGGGCTGTGTACTCAGCAAGATATATCTACATTTGCAATGTGCATATACTCATCTCCAATTCCAAACTACGTGTTTAGACCTTGAATTTTAATGCCTAAACGAAAACGCAGTGCAGGAATAATTCGGACTGCGTGCTCAGAAAAGTTCTGCTGTGTTTGTACAAGAGGGTTGGACGAGTTTTGTAGCATTCTCAGGTATAACAGGAGCTTTTCCGGGTCGTTACTGCAGATCCTTTCCCCCTCCCCTGTGCACAGCAGCCCCCCTGTAAAGCAGCGATGCACAACCCTTTTGACAGGGCGGGTGACACTGGCGGCTCACCAGCAGCCGCAGGGCTGCGTGCAATTACCATCCGCATTTACATAAGCACGCATAGGATCCTTACAGAGAGATGAATGCACAGGGCTTTTATTATTTACATATAAGTAAGTCAGTGCAAACGCACCCAAAGAGAGACCATGGGTTTGGTATCTGTGAAAAAGGGACTGCAGCTACGGACTGCTGCCGTGCCGGGTGGGACCGGGCTCTGGAGCGTGTCCCGGAGGTTACCTCCTGCTGCTTGCCTCTTCTGGACGTGTGTCACCCGGTACCTGCGGCGACGGACCCACCACGCAGCACCATGCGGCATCTCAACAAACAGCCCGGCAGGAGACGGTGCTGTCCACCTCCTTATCCCCGGAAAGAGCATCCTCCAGCTGCGGGTCCTGGGTTCGGCTCTGCACCCTGCGGCCATGGACAGGAACCACTATTACCCGGTCATCCGGAGCAGCGGTTTGTGTCATGTTTTGCTCGTTGCCATCAGAAGCTGACATCAAGACGCAAGCCTCCACCTGCAGTGGTGTCCTGCCATGCTGCCGGTGCCTTGGGACCTCCAGCGACGGGGAAGGAACCTGCACGGGGTCCATGAGGATGTTCGCCATGGGGACGGAGCCTCCTGCTGAATGCAGATAGGACATTGCCTATTACTTTTAGATATTACTTATCCACACGCAAAGGTCCACATTTGTTGGCATTAAATGCCAAAAGGCAGCCAGCAACGCACAATTATTTTCTGAAGCCTGGGGACAATTTGGCTCTGAGGTTTCCAGCCAGTTTTACCCAACACTGCTGCCTTTTAGCATGTACGGCTCTATATTTTAATTCCTCCCCAGATCACCAAATTCAAGTTCGATTGATTGCTGATGATCAAATATTGCAACTGGCAGAAGTGTGTAGGAAATGCAGTGCACTCCAACTGGAGCGCTTAACAGGCCACTTACTGAACCCCCATAAATGAGCAATCATTTGAAAAAAGTTTTGGTGCTCTCCAAGAGTTTTGGGAGCTCTTCCCCAGGGTTCTGCTGTACCCCTAAATCTTAGGCAAATAGCAAGAGCCATTCAAGAATAATACAATTTCCTTCGGAAACCAATGCTATTAACCTGCCTTTGCTTTCCAAAAGAAAAAAAATAAGCTACGTGACACTGGAAAGAGGACTGGAATCTGAATTTTCATAGAGTTTTTCCCTATAATTCCCAAACAGAATTTTTCCAGTTTTCCAGAGAAAATGGTCTCTACGGTTTAAAAAACACATCTAGCTCCACAATTTTCATATTGTTTTACTGCCGATGGCAAGAAACAATTTAAGAGAAAGCGCAAGAAAACAACTGTCCAGGATAACAGCTACAGAGCACAGAGCAGGGCAATTTAGTGAAATCAAGATCAATGGTTATGTAGGTCATTTCAAACACAGAGTATTCTACCTTAAAGCGTTGCGCATTGGCTGAAACAAAAAATGTAAGTGCAACATTTTCAAGCTATCATTTCCTCCCAGCAGCTGCAATATTTTGTGTTTTGGTGGAGATGAATCAGATTTTTTTTTGCAAGAGTCATACATACAGTGCAGCCTCCGTTACGCGCTGCTCAAAGCAGCTGCACAGGAACCCCAGCAGATAAAATGCTGTAGGACCTCAACATCTTCTGCTCCGGTTTTGTCAAAAAAGGAACTTTTCCAGAGCAATCCCGCAGCGGTTGACATAAGGACATAAGACTGTGAAAGAGAGGATGCTGCTCATCTAAAAGACTCAGACTATGTACCTGGACCTTATCCACTGCCTGGAGAAGAGAGACAACCAATTAGTCCAAGACAGCTTCTTTGCCATACCCAGGTTGGAAAACAGATTGAAGGGGTCAAAAAATTCAGAAGGCTCCACATGATCTGACATTTGCCTTGTCACAATTTTCTTGACATCCAGAAGGTTGGAGACAGTTTGCTGGTCATCAGGAGCGGCGGTACGGGAAGACTGATTACCGAGCTGGGGACAAGAAACCGGTCAATTAACGGTCTGCTCGTTCTCAAAGCAGTGATTTCTTCAATCACTCAGGATGGGTTTAGTCTGCTCGTTTTAGAGGACAAACGTGCTGTAAAATAGTTGCTGGAGTATACAAACATTTCTTTAGCTTGCAGCCTGCCTGTATTGCTTCTGCGGCCGCAGAGGTGATCTCCAATTCAAGCGACATTCGGAGGTTCAAACTTCATTCCAGTGCCATCCCTTTTGCACTTGATTGTATTTGCACAACAATCTCTGCTGCAAAATGCATCGGCGGTAGTCAAAGCGACTTTCATGAACAATATACCGGTTTCATTTCAATTTTTGCTTTTTCTTCCCAGTTTGACTTCGGCCACATTAAATGTAACTCTCCACAGAATTCATTCTTCATACGGGAAGTTTCTCAGCCTGTGATAGGGGGAGTGGACCCTCACCTCCCATTATTCGTACGGTGTTTGTACCCGCCCTGGCTGCTACCCTGGTATTACCACCGTGCAACCATGCATCGACTCCTTTGCCTTCAGCTACCCTGTGTATCTGTCTGATTTTCTTGTGTCTGACGTCTACTGCAAGGACAAATCTATGCAATATACTGATGTCATTTTATAGATAAAAATCAGAATAGTTTTATATTCGTCCCCCATATTCTGTGATGTAGTCCCGTCCCCGCTGCCACCCATCTGTCACAGCCGCTGCAAGGGGCTGGGGTTCCTCCTCCTCGCTTGCCCGGCCCTATCGCCAGGGTGAGAGAGAAGATAAAAAGGACGATAGCCCTGAGAACAGGAATTGTGTGTCCTATCAAAAATAGGACATTTTGGTAGGTACACGTCGAGATCCTCTCTATTAACCCACTTCTACTGGTCCTGCTCCAAACCGCAGGCATGGTGCTGTGGTGCCTCGTGCCTCCTGAAGCGGTTTATCTCCGCTGCATGAACAGTGGTTAATAATCTTACGATCCGCTGAGCAGGGTGTGTAGGATGATGCTATTTGGATAAAGGTTTAAAAAACCCGCCCCAGCCCAAAGAAACCCTCCCATTGCTGGAAATCTGGCGTTGGTCGGAGGTTCGGTCACAGCTTCTCACAAAGAGGTCTTCTCTCTCCAAACTAATTGGCACGAAATAAGACTACATTTCAGAAAGCCTTTCAAAGAGACATAAAAGCTTTAGTAGCTTGGCCCAAGGGACTGTGTTAAGGACAACCTGCCGCAGGTTCTAGATAAAATAAAAGGCATTTTCTCTCTCTTCCCTTAGCGCACAGTCCTGACCTCGCCGAGTCCCGCCGAGCCCTTGCAGAATGTGACTTTGCTGGCGTCACCCCGGCTGTCCCGGGCGAGGGCTGGGCCCGCGGCGCGGGACACGCTCTCTCCTGTCTCCCTGCGCATTACGGCGGTGGCCCGTGGGATCACCTCTCCTCTGCTCCGCGTGCCCCTCCGCTGCTCACGGCCGCTGCCCGCTGCCCCTCCTTCCGCCGCAGGCAGCACGGGCTTGCCGGGGACCCAGGAGGGCACGGGGAAACGCAGCTGAGTCAAAGGGGAAAGAGGGGACGGGCGCAGCAGACGCCTTCCAGCCATCCCAGCTGATTACTCGAGCATCGTCCATATTCCAGCTGGAGAACACAAACTTTGTTACCGCGTCGCTTTAACTCTGTGTGTAAACGGCGGTTCGGTACAACAGCTCACGCTGCAATATTCTACCAGCTCTTGAAAAACCTCCAAATCTCTTGAGGGCTCTACCTAGAGAAGCTCCAGGGCATGCGCACTTTGGGTGGCGTGCTGCCCCGAGCTTCTTACGAGAAGATTATCTATAACTAAAAAGATAACGCGGTTTTTGTGATTATATTTTGCTTGCAAGCGTTTTGTTCAGAAAGGACAAAGGTATTTTTTTTGCGGGGCATTACAAAGAGATCATTTCATTGCACCAGTTATTTTGTTATTTAACTATTGAAAGACTGCTGCTTGCCCATCGCCCCCTAACATTAGACCTGCATTTAGACATCATGCTGATTGTATTTCATTTGTCTTGTATTTTCAAAAGTATATAAAATGTGTTTGCTGAATAAAAGCAGAAATAAGGACCATGCTCGAGGCTTGCACTTTTAAAAATCCTGGGCCGTAATCAACATTGAACTTCCCAGGAAAGCTCAGCCATGATAGCAAAGTCAAGAAATAAAAGCAGTAATTTTTCAAAACATCACAGTACATACTGATGGAAATACAATGGTTTTTCCTTCTGCTTGCCAGAGTTTTAAAGATTTAGGCCAAGTCTGGAACAAAAACCACTCGGGATTCCCACTCCTGGTGTCCTGCCCTCGTACCGCAGCCACGGCTTTAAGAGGGTGCTGCCGAGGGCTCAGCTGAGCTGCGCCACGCCAGACCCAAATTACAGAATGACTCCAATGGCCTACTTTGAACTGAGACGCAAGTTTTCTGTATGGAATTAGGTCATCTTGGCGTTCATTGGAAAGTGAAAATTACATCACTGCGAGGTTGCTCTTCCTTAGATAAAAGGGTTGTGGCTGTTTTTCTCAGTAGCTACCATCGGTTCTGCACTTGGGGTCATGCTGAGGGTTATTTTAATTAAACGCCGCCTCTTTCAGCCTGTCTGCCCTCGGTTGGTGCCCAACTTGGGTTGACCCCCATCCTTGCGGGCTGCCCAGGGCTGGGCTGGGCAGAGCCCCTGGCTCCGGGCTCGACCCTCAGCTTCCTCTCTTGTTGAGCCCATGCTGACGTAGCGAGCAAGAGCTCTGCTTTTTAACTCCACGGTACCTGCATGCAATTTGCAGCAATAATTTCAGCAAAAGAAGAGCAATGCCACGTGAAATACTATACCCTAGGTAATGCCAGCACGGGCCCGGATCGATGGGCTCCATGTGCTCCCCTGGCACCTCGCAGTGTCCATGGCCGGGGCGGAGGTGATGGACCAGCGCCCGCTTTTCTGCAGGTTAGATGAAGATTGGGTAGGAGAAGAGCCCAGGAGAAATCCCCCACGCTCCTCGCAGCCCTCTGCCATGCTCAAGGACTACTCACTGCAACAAATAAAAAGACCTGTTTAAAATAACTAAATAAGGCACTTAAAGAGGTTTTAAAAATTGATAACTAAATGTACTGTACGGGATCGATATTAATTACTGCCCAGGTGGAATTTTTGTCTTCTGGCTTTTTTCAATTAAAAAAAAAAAAAAGCACCCACCCAACCCAGCCATTAATGAGAAACGTTAAAGGCTTGTTAACAATATCCTTTCATCAAGCCAAGGCGCTGCCAGGGCACCGCGCTCACGTCAATTTTCACCTTGGGGTCCAGCTACCGCATCTCGCCCCGCCGGCCGCGGCTGATGGAGCCCAGACCCATCGCCCGCCGCTGCCGCCGGCTCCGGGCAGGCTGTGCCGCCCACCCTGCCGCTCCTCCAGCCCCCGGCCCCCGCTTTCGGCTGCCACCCGCACGTTACTTCACACGGGCCGGGGGCTGGTCTGGATCAGGCTCGGGGGGAGAGCTCGCTCTCCGTCGCTGCGTGCCCCCGGACTGGGAAGGAGTGAAATGGAGGTGGCTTCCCTCCCTCAACCTTCAGTCTGCAGTGATGGGGCCAAGGGTGCCCCTCCTCGCTCCCCCTGTAATAATAGCGTGGGGAGAAAAAGGGGTTTTGAACGCTGGGGAAGAAAAAAAAAAAATTGGGCTTGCTCTGTGCTAAAAATGGCGCGCAACAAAAATAGCGATATTAAAAGCCAATCATCTGGAAATCCCAGACTTAAGGACAGGGAGGGATTAAAGGTTTTGCTGGTCTTCTGGAAACAAAAAAAAAAGAAAAAAAAAGAGAAAACTGGGAAAAATGCTCCCTTTTCAAGGCACAAATTAAGCGTATTTATTTGTTACTCATCCCCTACGCATGCTATTTGAAACAAAAATAGCACACAGCCCTTTGACAAGCTGTATTTGCACATCAGTGTAACTGAAATATCCTGTCTACTTTAATGGCAAGTGAGGGTACTGTCAGTAATATTTTCCATTGTTTTTAAAGCCGGCCACAGTAACACAGAGCAGAGGGTGCAGCCACTCAGCAAGGGCAGGGGACTTTTACAGAGAAGCCTTTGAACGGTATTTCTATTCAATTTCTGTGAGAATATAAAAGGAATTACAATTAAATCTGTAAATGCAATTCTTTGAGGATTTTTACATTCCTATAAGATTCTTACTGAGAAATTACTCTTGAAACAGTACATAAATCTTACAGGACTCCCCTTGGATTACTGCGCTTTAAGTTTTTAAGCAATCTTTCTATAGGTTTATTATTTTATTGCATTTTCTTTAAAGAAGCAGGTCTTCAGCACCACCTTTCACAATAAATAAGCATTGTAATCCCAAGTCTAGCTCTTTGACCTGGGTGCAATACATGCCATAAAGATTATAATTTTAAAATCTGGTAAAACATTGGGAAAAATGATTGAATGTAACAATCTCTGACATTTCTAGAAGAAATAACGCTTGGCGATGCGCACAGAAACAGTAGTTTAAAATTACTGCTCCTTGTCGATAACTTAATAGCATTTGGAAAGCGATAGCGCTGTCCTGCCGACCACGTCACCGTTCCTTATGCAAGTGCTACGCCATACAGCAAATATCAAGTACCACTTAAAAAGTGCCCGGCGCTTGAGAACTGCTAAGAGAAATTCAATGGAAACTTTATGGGCCAAATCTTTCTTGCCCTGATCAGATGACTAATTCCTCTAATTCCAAACGAATCGGTTGCATGAGAGAAGAAAATTTGGGCACATATCTAAAAATGTCCCGACAACTACAATGAATCGGTTTTCTGTTTAAGATGCTTCCAGTATGAGCTCATTACGTTGCAAACTCCGCTTGCTTGAAAGCGATCTGTAACGATCCTTAAGCCTGGGGCCCTTTCCCATTTGGTATTGATACATAGGACGTAATTGGCATTTTTCATTCTGGCATAAAACAGTACAACCAGTGTAGCTGCAATTCTGCTGTAAATCCGATGCAGGAAATACAACATAGTCCTTTGAAAATATTTCTGTTGGCCTTCGACTGGCCGCAGAGCCTGTTTTGTATGGAAAAAGAAGGCGGGGGTGGGGGGGGAAATGACCCAGTGCAAAATTCAGTCGCTTCCATGGTCAAGGGCATCTATTTCATTATAAATGTAGTTCCGCCAAAACAAATATTATTTTTGAATCTTTCATTATCTTAGTCTCTGGAAATGGGCTAAACCAGCATGTGTTGGTATTAGATGCTGCAGAGCCAGCTGTCGTGCCTGGCTGCACAGTGTCTCAATGTCAGCAGTTCAAAGCACTGCGAGGCTGAAGGGGAGGAAACTCGATAGGGCAGAGGAACCCAATTCCAGGCGGAAAGCGCAGAGCTGTCTTGGGCGAGCGGGTTTGGTTTTTTTTTTTCCCTTTTCCGATGTGCACACAAGCACGGACGCAGATACGCGGGCGCCGGGCTGTTGATGTATTTTCTCCGGCTCTGCCGCTCCCCGAGCTCCGCCCTGGCCGCCGCCCGGAAGAGGCTGCGGCTGCTGCGGGCGCTGGGCTGGGACCGGCACCCCCGTGCCCGGGAACCCTCGGGGGCCGAGAGCGGCGGACGGGCCGGCCCGAGCCCAGCCCCCGCCCTTCCTCGCCCGTAGTTTATTCTCTCCATATGGCCATTCTCTTGTTAATGACTATTTTCGTTAACCGCCCCCGGTGCCGGAGGCGCAGCCCCGCCCCAGCGGCCCGGCCGGCCGGGGGGGGCAGGGGCCGTCACCGCCGCGCTCGGCCCCAGCTGCCCCGCAGCGGAGCGCGCCCGGGCGGACACCCGTCCCCGGCGCCGCGGCGCCCTCTGTCGGGCAGCGGGCGGGCAGCGCTGCGCGGCCCGGCCCGGCCCGGCCCTGCCTGTCCTCACCTGGCCCTGCCCGGCCCTGCCTGTCCTCACCTGGCCCTGCCTGTCCCTTCCTGTCCTCACCTGGCCCTGCCCGTCCCTGCCTGTCCCTGCCCATTCTCACCTGGCCCGGCCCGGCCCTGCCCGTCCTCACCTGGCCCTGCCCGGCCCTGCCTGTCCCTGCCCGTCCTCACCTGGCCCTGCCCGGCCCTGCCTGTCCCTGCCCGGCCCTCCCTGTCCCTGCCCGTCCTCACCTGGCCCTGCCCGGCCCTGCCTGTCCCTGCCCGGCCCTCCCTGTCCCTGCCCGTCCTCACCTGGCCCTGCCCGGCCCTGCCTGTCCCTGCCCGTCCTCACCTGGCCCTGCCCGGCCCTGCCTGTCCCTGCCCGGCCCTCCCTGTCCCTGCCCGTCCTCACCTGGCCCTGCCCGGCCCTGCCTGTCCCTGCCCGGCCCTGCCTGTCCCTGCCCGTCCTCACCTGGCCCTGCCCGGCCCTGCCTGTCCTCACCTGGCCCTGCCTGTCCCTTCCTGTCCTCACCTGGCCCTGCCCGTCCCTGCCTGTCCCTGCCCATTCTCACCTGGCCCGGCCCGGCCCTGCCCGTCCTCACCTGGCCCTGCCCGGCCCTGCCTGTCCCTGCCCAGCCCTGCCTGTCCCTGCCCGTCCTCACCTGGCCCTGCCCGGCCCTGCCTGTCCCTGCCCGTCCTCACCTGGCCCTGCCCGGCCCTGCCTGTCCTCACCTGGCCCTGCCTGTCCCTTCCTGTCCTCACCTGTCCCTGCCCGGCCCTGCCTGTCCCTTCCTGTCCTCACCTGGCCCTGCCCGTCCTCACCTGGCCCTGCCCAGCCCTGCCCGTCCTCACCTGGCCCTGCCCGTCCCTGCCTGTCCCTGCCCGTCCTCACCTGGCCCTGCCCGGCCCTGCCTGTCCCTGCTCGTCCTCACCTGGCCCTGCCCAGCCCTGCCTGTCCCTGCCTGTCCTCACCTGGCCCTGCCCGGCCCTGCCTGTCCTCACCTGGCCCTGCCTGTCCCTTCCTGTCCTCACCTGGCCCTGCCCGTCCCTGCCTGTCCCTGCCCATCCTCACCTGGCCCTGCCCAGCCCTGCCCGTCCTCACCTGGCCCTGCCTGTCCCTACCTGTCCTCACCTGGCCCTGCCCAGCCCTAACTGTCCCTACCTGTCCCTTCCTATCCTCACCTGTCCCTGCCCGGCCCTGCCTGTCCTCACCTGGCCCTGCCTGTACCTGCCTGCCCCTGCCCGGCCCTACCTGTCCCTGCCCGGCCTGTCCCTGCCCGTCCCTGCCCATCCCTACCTGTCCCTGCCTGTCCCCGCGCCCCCCCAGCACCGCGGGCAGCAGTCGGGGTTTGCCTTGGCAAGGTGCTATCGCCGCCCAAACCGGCGCGCTGAGTCGCCCTGCCTGCAAAAATCAAGAT
This sequence comes from Ciconia boyciana, assembly GCF_034638445.1. NCBI lineage: Eukaryota > Metazoa > Chordata > Aves > Ciconiiformes > Ciconiidae > Ciconia > Ciconia boyciana. The sequence goes on along the minus strand of NC_132941.1, from coordinate 65,657,604 downwards.
ACCTCCCTGGAAAAGCAAATACCTCAAGCAAACCAGCAAGGGGGGTAAATGTGAGAAAGGTTAAAGTTTACATTTGCTGTCGTGTTCTTTTGTTGGTAGCATGTATTATAACAACGAAAAAAATAAAATACACCCAAACTGTACATATTATAAGGCTATATTTTTATCTCAGGGTTCTGGTGACACGTACAAACCACTTGAGCTTTGCTTTCGTGGTTTATATTGCCACCAGAAACCCTTGATAAAAATACAGCTTTATATTGTACAGTTGGGTATAGTTTATTTTCTCCATATATCAGATATCGTGTTTTATTTATAAACATACACAAAGACACTTGTACATGCAAAGCAGTTTTTTTATTGAAGTAATTCCGAGATATCAATAATACTGTATTAACTAACGTATCGTAACACAATAATTTTTTGGTTAGCAATGGCCTTTCTAAGGAGACATCCATGAAAATATGATAAAACACATAAAAAAATCAGTATTTCCATGTTAGAATTTACGATTCCCATACTGAAAATTTCAGCTTCTGGTGGCTCGTACTTGCAGAGAACCCTGCTTAAACCCCCTCAAAATTTAGCTTTAATATCTCTTGAATACTGGAATCCTTTCTACAGAGAGGCTACGGGAAATAAAGCTTCGCATTAACAGTGAAATGCAAAAACCTAAAGGAAAACAATCAAAAGATAAAAGGAAACGTGCTGCTGATAAAGGTGCAACTATGACGAGCTTTCCAGTGTTCTGCCCAAGCCGCGCTAATCAAACCGCTCATTTAAAATATACTTTTCATACCATTCGTCAGCAGCTTCTCTTCCACCTGCTTTTTGCACCATTTGCAAAGGCAAAAATTTTTATTCCCATCTCTCGCAATCCGAAAAGAAAAGCCGGGAACAAGCAATTCAAGAGCCGCTCGCTTCTGAATGCATCTCGGTGCGCTCTGTTAACTCCCGTTGGCGTAAACCACCATTCCGGGCACCAAAGGGGCGAGGGGAGTCCTGGGCAGGAGGCTGGCAGGGGCAAGCGTGCCAGCAGCGAGCCCAGGCGCAGGCTTGGGCTCGCCGGCTGCGCCCTCGGCGAGCCAGAGGCTTCCTTAGAGGGAGGCTTGCACCTCACCTTTGCCACGTCCCTCCCGCTCCCTTAGCCGTGCTTTAATGGACATTAAAACCAGAACAAAACAGGACTGGAGATGGGAACAAAACCCGTGCACAACAGGCCTGGACCGCTGGACTCATTCTGCTGCAAACTGTAAAAACAAGAAAGGGCAGACGAGCTGCATCCCTCAGGACGCATCCCGCTTTTTTAATATAGTGGTGCCACCACACATTTCACTTCGGATGTTGCATTATATTTATACGTCACTCAAATATTTACCATTTTTCTGAATTCTGCTGGGTGCTCTGAGAGCTCGTTATAAGCCAAGAATCCGTGGTTGTATGTCTTGGCTGGTTAGCAGCCGTGGCTCAGCTGCATCAATATGCTAACTTCTCTTTCTGGAGCTTCTCGTGCGACAAAAGCCACTCTTTCATAAGGTTTCCTCCTCCGTAGTTGCCGGTCTGCCCGCTGCTGCAAATCACCCTGTGGCACGGTATTATAATCGGGATCTGCAAAACACGCAAAAATAAGGACGGGAGCAAAGGGTGAGGCGAAGGGGAGCGGTGGCTGGGGAAGATGCCCATAAATCCACTGCTAAGCCAGGAGCTGCCTGCGACTAGACTAGCAGGGACGCAGACTGAAGCACCCACGTAAGGACCACCCCGGCGGAGGCCAGGCCGTGCCCGAGGAGGACGGGGTAGCTGCTGCACCAAGGACGTGGTCCTGGCTGAGCTGCCAGGATGCAGAAATGGTGCTGATCACCGACTGCTCTGCAACGACCCCGGGCTCTGACCACCAACCGGTTCTTAGGGAAAAACAAGCGCTGGGAGAAATCTTAATACATAAAAATGATGTAAAGTCTTAAAACCGATACACTAAATCCCATGTATAAAAACTTCTCTGCAAGGAGCAGATTCTCCTGCCCCGCGCCAGGCCCCTCCAGCAGCCGAGACCTCAGTGCCCAGCGTGGGTGACGAAGCCTCGCAGACCCGAAACGCACACGAGGATAGCAGGGAGGTACAGGACGGCTATTAATCCTCAGCCCAGGGTTAGAAGAGGCCGTATTTCTGGAAAAAACCCAGACCACGGAGAAGAGCACTTCCAGGAGCGAGCTTCCCGAGCCCCAGCTCCCTCGGCAGATCTCCGCCTCTCACTATAACACCTCTACGTGCACTGCTGAAAAATTCTATATAAGAACAAGGCGCTATTTATTATTTAACAGCAAGTCAATCCAAAATGGGTTGTGAATTTTTAAAACCTACAACAGGAGAGATTTAATTCACACCTAACCAATTTAAGAACTTTTTTCCTCATGCCTTCTACTTTGTATCATTTATAGCCAAATGTCACGGATTCTGAAAAATCAATGCAAGAAGTTACATAATAGACTGATAATGTAGAGAAGTACATAAACGCGGTTTTTTAAATTTTTTATTACAGGTGATTATCATAGTTGAAGTACACACCATAAAAAATGCAATACATCATCTCTAATCACGCCGTATGTGTTTTGGTAACTGCACAGTAATTCGATTGCAACGATATAGCTGCGAAAACAATAACTCACTAAAAAGTGCAGTTTTCACAAAGTTGGATATTTTAAGTCAAAAAGGATGACTTACTTATGTATAGACACACAGACAAATTACGTACTTTACACTGACTTCTTTTAATCCCATTTAATAGTTATTTCAGTACCGTTCAAGCCGTGCTCTTATCTGAGCCCGGGACACACAGACCCTGAAGTAGCTGGGCAGCTACTGGCCAGACATTTGTAAATTGTTTTTTGGGGGATTCTTTTGTTTTTGTTAGGTAATTTCAATGGCTGAAATTTAAAATCTCAATCTCAGCCCACAGGCTATCACATTAAACAGGAATACACATAGGTGCTTACTGTTAATCAAGGTTTAATAAAAAATGCTTATAATAGCTGCTTTATTTGGAGTTGGCAATGCCACAAGTGAATTATGCATCCGTGACAACTCCAGTGAGTACCAATAAAATCTTTACTCTATACCATGCCACCCCGCGCTTGGTTTACGGCTTCTTTAAAGAAGTTGTTTTTTGCAAGTGTTTTTCTGTTTTGGGATTTCTCTGCCTTTACAATCCACGTGCACAAGCGACTGCAGGCAGATTTTCTTGAGTGACAAAGCCATAACAAGCCATAATAATAGGCTGTAAAAAATCTCCAAGGTTAATTTGCGATTCTTTATAAATATATACAGTAAATCAGCATATTTAGATGGTAAGGCTATAAATCTTGCTACAGACAGGGGCCAAACCCTCTTTCTGAGCCAGTTCCCTGCTGCCGCTCCGACGGTGCAGACACTCGAACCGGGGAGGTCCATGTACTGGGGAATTTTGTCAGGGAGGTAAGAAGCGGTGGGTATGACATAAATGTAACTTTTTCCATACCCGAAATAAAGAATTTCATACCAAGTTTGTCCTAACACACACAAGCGCCCGTAGGTCACCCTCCATAGCGTCGGATGTAAAAGAAAATGCGGTACAAAGGCTGTAGCAGCACTGTAATTTAAAAATATTGGATATTGCTTCAGTTTGGCTTAATTGCGGTGACAACTTTCAGACTACTAAAATAATTAAACCTGCTAAAATTTATTAGGGCCCTAAGGACATTTTAGTAGGAGTACTACCCTAGTCTGGAGCCTTAATGCCTCAGCTACATTTAATGTAATTTTTATCAATAACCAAGCAGCTCATAATATTATAGCTCTGCTGAAATCTTCATGCTGTGAAATCTAATTCATCTACTACATGAATCCATCACTTACACAGACCCTACCTCAAACGCTATAAAACTTCCAAACCCATAGATTTGTCTCCAACAAAAACAACATGAAGGGGCCCTCGGATCAATAACGGAGTCCCTCTGATTCGGGCACCAGCTGAATATTTTCTCCAACTTTGCTTTTGTTCTTCTGGGTAGAGGCCCACAAGGGAAAGAGCTTGTTTTCACTCGCAGCCTCATCAATACCTAAATCCTGGTGAACAAGTGACACTGAGAAGCTGTAATCAATAGCTCCCTGTGCGTTTTTTCTTCTGGTCAAATGGTTCAGCACTACTGACAGCCCTGACACTCAGAACATGATGCTAAATCTTTATCAACAGCCATCTGGGTGACTGGCAGAACAAGACTCGGGCGGTCATTAACGCTCGTGGCAATCTGTGAATAAACTAACTCCTCGATAATGCGTTTGTTTAGAAAAAAGGTGGGGAAAAAACCTCCCTGCACAAGGTATCGATCGCCTTTGAATTGCAGTTAGCAAATTCCGTCTGAGGATGGAGCGGAGCAGAGCGGAGCGGTGCTCCGCCGCGGCACTCCGCTCGTTAGGACTTTTCAATTTGAGGCAACGGAAACCTGACCGTCCCATTATAGGGCTGATGGGCTGGAGACCTCCAGAAAGTGCCGAACTGTCAAAGCCAGATCAGCCAGGCCGTAATGGAAACGGCCGAAATATCAAGTTACAACACACAACAAGAATCCCGCTTCACAAATAATCACCTTTCAGTTTGCTCGTGTCCTACTGCTTTTTCTCCCTCTCTTCCCCGACAGAACAAATGCCGCACTGTGACCCAGCATGGGTCCCGGGTTATCGCCAGCCACCAAAGGCATTAACGCACGAGTAGTTTTACGTGTCCGCAACGTTTCAATTCCGTACTTCACCATCTTCTCATGAACGCACGGTTACTCCTTCCATCTCCAATGTTTCAAACATTTGGGCCGAATAACATCCTCGACTTAGGACAGACGGATATTAGCATGAAGTTGTACGCTTAGCTGGGCTTTAGCCTAAACAACAACGCCATCGGAGAGAATATAAAAACCAACGTATGCAGCTATGACTGCCGTTAACAGACCGCTGAAGACGTCTTATTTAAGGCACAGAACAGTCATTTAGGATGGCCTTGGACTAATCAGCCCAACATTCGCCATTTCCCATGAGTCTCTGTGATTTCTTTTTGATCCTCCTATACTAGTCTAATGAGATTTTTAATTGAACTTTATGGGTTCCCTTTGAGGACCACAGACCTTGCAATCAATGTGAACCGCAGTAAACTATTTGAAGTTTCTCTTGCAAAAGGTGAGCCATCCCCACCATGTCCTTGGCATAAATTGAGGCAAAGATGTCGCATCTTGCAGCTGCTGCTGGCACCTATTCCACCTTCTCATAAAGCTGAAGGTCACCGTATGAATTATGTGAAGCAACCCAACCACAAAGGGAAACCTGTGGAATGCGCACTACCAAAATTAAAGACCAACCCCTGAGCTGTAGGAGGGAGAAATGTTCTGGAATTTTGTGGGAAAAGGTGAGCTACGCAATTTTATCAACACATTTGAGTAACAAAGCAATGCCAGGCTCGGGTTTATTTCAAACGCTCATTTTTACTGTTATTACTAGCCTCATTAAATCATGTTTATGATTTAGTCATCATGTTTGTAATTTAGTCCTTTAATCATCGGAAGCATCTCAAGGTGCAAACATATTATGATTTTGCTATTTTGCATAGCTTCTGCAGCGATCATTAACAGAAGTATTCACTTTTATTCCACATTCGCCACAAAAGCATTCACTAGTTTCAGCTTCTCTCCTGCGAACAAAAATCACTAATCTGCTGCTTAACAAAACATCACATTTCTGCAACAGCGTCGAAGCGATTGCTCCTCAAAAGCAGTATTTATACCCTAAAGCCCGGGTTGCAGGTGTAGCAGTTGTTAACAGCGCAGCTCTTTGCATTCTGCGCTGATACGTTAATGATGCTGCAGTTCAGGTGACGTGTTCAGTTTAATGAGCTGTTTAGTTAGATTCAAAGCTCAATATCTCATCTGATAAACAGGCTGCAAGTGTGTTTATACACCTACAACGTTCATGGGTATCCTACGATTCTAAGCAGGTAGCACACTACCGCAGAAACTCACATCATGTCTAATGGGTTTAAGCTTCTAAGCTCAATAAAGAAGTACACCCTGAGATTTTAAGCGTATATCAGATTTTCCTATGAAACAGTTCACATAAGCAGTATAAAGCTACATTTCGTCAATACACTGTATTGTACTTGACAATACAAACTATTTTAATATGATGGAATGCTTTCCAATATAATCTGGTGTACATTAAGATAAGGCAATACAATGCAAACCTACAGGAAACAGTTCTCAAAGAATAACAATATAGTGTTGTGCAAAAGGATATGTAATTGCTATTGCCTAGAAATGTACCCAGCTTTGCCCTCAGGCTGCAGTGGAGCAGCAGCATCCAAAGTAGCGGTAACAGCAGGTTGTGGTGTGAAAATTCCTGCTTTCTCCCCTGTGAGGAAGGATGAAAATAGTTCTGAAAATATACAGCAAAGCTACTGCAATTTTTTTTAAATGGGGTCCTATCTTATTATTGTTATTTCCCATCCCATACTACGGCTGCAGTGTTTTCTGTCCCCAGCAGAAAATTTTTAAGCATATTCTAGATAATAATGCATAGCTTTAGGGAAAAAGAGTTATATTAATATAATACCACCCCAATATTTCACAATAGGAAGCTGATGACAAAAAAAAAAATAAAAAATCACTGCTGTAATGAGAGCCCTGCCCATTCCAAACCACATTTTTATCACTGCACATCTCCTGGAGTTAATCTGTAATTCCGCGCATATTCCACATGCAAACACACACACAGTCCTTTCGTACTTCAACGGGAGCACCTATTCACTATGTTTCTCATATTTCCCATATAAATCTTTACATGGTCCTTCAGACCTCTGAGCCATAGTATGCAGGTGGACTATGCATAATATGCAGGCTGATTTTATGAATGAGGTGAAATATAAAGATACTATGTGGCACAGCAAAACCCCCTCACCTTTATTATTTCTGTATGTAAAGCCACCAGCTCTTGTGAAAGCAGATTTTCTAATCCACTTTGCAACTACATGTTGCAGTCTCGTATGTACCTTATTAAAGAAAATACTGAGAGGACTGAATGTAAAAACAACACAGGAGGTCAAAGATTACGGCAGGTATAACGCTGGAGAAAAGGAGAGGAATTCGGGTATGGAAAGACCCATGTTGCTCAGGGCAAGTGGTAATGAGGGAAAATATGTTGAAGAATGGCCAGAAAGGCCACAATGATATTAATAGAAATCAAAGTTTTCTATTTTTTTAAAGGCAAGTAGCAAGGGAACGAATATGTGAAGACAGATATAGCGGCGTTCTCTCTACCAGCTTTGCCCTTCCGTTGCACAGGAACTAGTCGGCTGCAGGCTGCAGCACCAGTCCCACGCCAATCGGTGTGATTCAGGTGCATAAATACATCTGGAAATCTAAACCTGGACAACTAAAAGGGAAAGATAATTACTGGGAAGACAGACAAAGAGGCCAGGTATGATAACATGCCGTTTTTCCAAAATCCATAGGACTAACCTAGAGCGTTACTCCCTCCAGTTGGTTCAAATCCAGGCAACTCACCTATATCTAATGGAGCAATGCCATTTACAGCTGGTTTGGAGCGCATGGGGATAAAAACATATTGCCAATTAGGGATTTGATTCAAACGTGCACCTACACGATTTAAAATCCCTCCTCTTCCACATTTTCAGAAACATACCCATGCCAGAGAGGATGGGCTGCTGTTAACGCAACCAAAGCTACTCATACCCTGTCAAAATGAGGTCCGTGTCAGGGAATGAAAGGCTTCCTTCACCTAAGAATACATAAGAAAGTTTGAGAACAACAAAACGTGTAGAGGCTGATGAATTAAAAGCAGCGCAATGTTTCTTTTTCAAATCTAATGCCATAAATGGTAGGGAATAAATCGCATTAAACTGGGTTGTGCATTATTGTGCTGATTAAAAACACTTACTGACCTTATTACTCATGGTAGACCAGTTTTCACAGCAGATAACTTTAATCTAACGACATTTAGCCCGCGAAGCTCTCTAAATCCACCATCTTCCATCAACTTTACTGAAAAGTTGACGTGAACTTACAGGATTGCTCCTCATCGCTCCTCCCACCGCTCTCGCCGCTCTGCTGTTGCCTGCGAGGTCTGCTAATTGCTTGTAGGAAACGGCCTCTCCAAACTTCACGTCCCTCAACAGGGTCCACAACACTCGTCTGGTGAACGAATCTGCAAAGAAGACGAAGCGAGTACTGCTCGTACGCACGGCTGAAAAAAACAAGATGAAATATTCAAAAAACCCGACGCAAAGCAGAGTCTCAATAGCAGCTTTCTAATTTAAATTTAAACAGCCCTGATGCCCTGTCCTGTTATTGTATCCTATATTACTACATTTAAATACACGATTATTAGAAAGAGCGCTTCAAGTAACCGATCACTATAAAAAAGGATTTAAGGCTTTGATTTTCCTATATTTTTAATTTGCTTCAAGTACAATTATCCTGTTAACTCATACAATGTGGTTTTTCCATTAAATTGGCAGAGTATAAATTAGCATAGAGTCAAATTAAAAAGAGAAGAAATAACCGGCTCTACCTATTTTACAAAGCCCTCGCATCTCCAGCTAATTTCCAACTTCAGCTGGGACACGCGGCAGAAGAAGCCCTAGAGCCAGCGGACTTGGTATTATCCTGGCTGACTGCATTTTATAGTCGAGACCCCCAAGCTACTGCTCAGCATTGCAGACATTACAAAACGTAAGGACTAGCTGTGACCTTGAATGTACGGCACATCCTTAATGATACAGGGCTCTGAAAAAAAAGAATGTATCTTCCATTATTTTAATTTTAATTCACCAGCAAATTGCTTCTAAGTGTTCCAATTGCTGAAATAATGAATAAGCAAATGCATTAGGACCAGCTTTCTTCTGCATCTCAGGGTTTTACCTTCCCAACCCAGGATTATTTTATAAAAGGAAAACTGATAGCCGCGTGCGGATTTTAGTTGGGTTGAACACCTATTGCTCTTCCAAGGCACTTGTAAAAGCTTTGAAGATCTAACTAGTGAATAACTTACTGAGAGGAGCGAGCGGACAAATAAAAAAAAAAAAAAGAAAAAAGGGGGAAAAAAAAAAAGGAAGAGAGACCCCTTCCCCCAGCTGAGAGCTTCAGTCTCCTGCTTTGGCAAAGAAACAAACTGATTAAAAACATTTTCTTTCTTTAGTTGTCAACAAAGACATTGATTACGTTACATAGGAACATAGCGAAATGTGATTTTGTTCTTAAAGGAAACCCATACACCATTATGTGTGTGTTAAATAATAAAAATCACTTCTTAACTGAAGGGAATGATAATCACTTCATTGAAAAAATCTGTTTAGTCTTTATTATAACATTAAGCAAATTAAACATCAGCATAATCCAGGTGATACGAGAAAAGGGTCATCAAAGAAATTAACTTTGTTGTTCATTAATTTACATGGATTAGCAGAGGGCAAAGAGATAGCAAATCTGCTCTAGTTTTTTATGATATAATTTCAAACCGTACACCATTTGTGGCAGTAGGGTGACTTTGGGGTTAATCAGACTGATTTGTCCTTTTAATTGCTTTCTATTCAAAGAAAATTCATTAGATAATGTTCTCTTCAAAATTCATGAATCAATTTAACTGAAGAAACCACATTAACAGCTTTGGGTTCATTAGCACAAGCAGTTGTGTTACTAGCTGATTGCTAGGAGGGTTTCCTTAGGCAAACAGATTTTGTTTACTGTGATTTCTTCAGAAAGGTTTATTTCAAATCAAATTGTTACTTATTATTTTTTTAACCTTCTTTTTAAGCCGGCAAGATTAGCGTTAACCTCGCCTACTCAGGGGTCTCGGGGAATTATTGCCTGATGTCATCTTTTAAATCAATGAAACGCAGTGACTGCACGTTGCCGGGGCCCCGAGTCCAAAAAATCCCCTTTTTGCCCTCATTTTTGGCAGGGGAGGTGGTGGGCTGGGACCTGACGGACCCGAAACTTTCTGAAACCTGCAGGAATAAGGGGAGAAGCGGGTGCAGCCTGCGCTGGAGGATGGGGCAGCTCCAGAGCCCCCCCAGCAATAGCACACCGTGCCAAGCGATGCCCAAATTATTGAGTACCTTTGAACGTGCTAACAGAGGGACAGAGATTATCCTCTTCCGACAAGCAGGGGCACAGATTATCCTCTTTCCAGAGCCCCTGTACATTTTTCAGGGGAGAACATACACTGTCTCTGTACCCACATAAACCACTCCAAGTTATCGTTCAGAAGAATGAAACATTTAGCAATCATGCACATCATTTTATAAATGTATCTGAAAACTCAATTTCATCCTGTAGGGAGCAAATGCATTAATTAGTTTAAGCAGCTCTAAGAGACAGTGCCAAATACTGTTATTAAACTGTCTGCAAGTGTGAGTGCCTGTAAGCATAACCTGCCCAAATTAGATGGCTGAACTTTCACCAGTTTTCAGCGTGTGCCAACATTTTATGCTGTTAAATATCATTATAAAGTGCTGTAAAATACGCACATAAAAATTAACACACGCAAATTCTCTCCTTACGTGAACACACTTCATACCTCCGCGAGCGGAGGACGCCCGTGCCATTCCAGGGCGGCAGATGCCAGCAGAGCAATGGCTGAGCCGGACTCCACCATATGAACGGGAATAGCAGAGGTCTTCTCCTCCCTCTGCGCCCATCTACAGCCCTCGCCGTTCGTGCTCCCGCCAGCTGACCGGGCTCTGGACTGTCCTCTGGCCAAGGAACACGTGTTATGGCCAACACAGAGCACCTCGTGTTGCTAGATGCTATTTCTCATTTAAGCGACCAAGAATTTGTCAGATTTGACATCCAAATGCACACCTCACCAGTTCCCACTGGGAGCTGGAGCTGCACCGGGAAGGCGGGGGGAAGGCAGACTGAAGGACGGGGAAGGGACAGACCTGCGACCGGCTTGGGTTTCCAAGGCTCCACAGCCCTAAGGACCCGTTCGTGTCCACGGCCACCCAGGGACCACCAAGGTAGCCGGGAAGGTTTAATGACAGGTGATGGGTGATTGACTTCTTGGATGTTTTCCTCCTACGGACATCACCCTTTTTAACGTGCTGGTCAAAAACCTCCTAATTGCACCTTATTATCCGTCCTGCCAATTGCGCGGTGAATTGGCAAAGCAATGCACCATCATCCCAGGAGTGGCTGTGCCGGGACTGGTCTGAAATTAATATTTACAGAGAAGTTATAAGCCCCTAAAAAGAGGGACTTACCCTGAACCTGCTGTTAATGCCTCAGTGCTTCAGAGGTCACTCACGACAGCCCGCTAGACTTTAATTCTCCATATAAACACGTTACGTCCGTGGGGATAACAGAGTGAAAATCAAGTTTACTTTAACACCAGCCGTATCATAACTTTTAACAGCGTAATTGAAGGTGGCAATTAGTACAAAGAAGTGAAGTCATACGCTACTATCTAACAACGCGCTGCATTTGTGGTGTCAGCAAGGGGCTCAGCCCCGGGGCCGGCAGGATGGAGGCTACCGGCAGCACCGGGGCGGGGAGCAGAGCGACCACGCCAGCCCCTTCCCGCCCCCCTCTGCACCTCCTTGCATGGTTCCTGGGGCAAGAGAGGTTCAAAAGATACTGATTTTACATCCTTTTTAATCCCTCTGATTAAGCGGGATTAAAGACAGACCTTTTTTTCCTTCTCCTCAACACTGATTGCTGGGAATGTTAGTTTTTGTGTTGCTGTTCCCCCCCCCCCCAAGGGTTTTTGCAAATGCAAAGAAACAGTTATAAATACTCACCCCTTCTCACCAACTTTTTCGCAGCCTGTCTGGGGTACTACATAGGCAACTGTTTGGTTTGTTTTTACGCTTACCAGTTTTCACCGTTATTACTGTTGGTAAAATATCAAGCATAACACTTCGGAAACACTCCAATTTGTCCACAAAACAGCGGCACGAGCTTCCACCTAATCCAGAAAACTTAACTTGGCTCTTGGACCCTGACGAACAGACTCGTATTCAAACTGAAGGACTTGTACTGACAACAGGCAACTACGTAGACAGTTAATGAGAGCAAGAGTGCTAATTTTTAGCACTCTTGAACCTCCTTCACTATTAAGTAGGCAGTTAAAGCCATATTAAGCATGTCACCTAAACAGCAATCTGAATACTAACAATCACTGCTACCCTGCTCTAGACTGAACTAGCAAGCCGTATGCGAAAGAGATAAATGCTTGTCTAAGTCTCTTAACTCTTTAATTATATTTTGCCCTTGTTATGAGGCAGATCAAGAAATGCTTTTCTTCCCTTCTACAATGGCTGCAAGTCCCTGACCGTTGGTACTCTATAGTAAAAAATGCAATTATTAGTTGCTATTAAAAGATTACCAGGACTATAGATTAGACAGTACGGTGATACTTTATCCCGTAAAATAGTCCAAACATCTCACTGCAAGAGAGACAAAGGATTGCTTAAAATCAGGGGTGCTACAACCATCTTGCCAAAATCATTGAGAAAAGACTATGAGCTTTTATCGTTGCTGTCTGCATGCGTGATATTGATGAATTATAGAGACAGAATGTGCCTAGCTGAAAATAATAAAGTTAAACTTTACCTTTATGACTGCTTAAATAGCCGAACCAAAGCAAAGACCTTGGCCATTTTGAATGACCGAGCTTTACCAATGAAGATGCAAAAATAATCTAATTATTTTAGAGTATCTATTACTCATTTTATATAATCCATCACCAACTTTATAGTAAAAGAATGCATTTATAAAAATGAAAGCGGCAAAAGTTCCAACAAAATCATATTTCATATTAACAGGTAAATAATAGAGGGATTAGACAAGTATTTACCTGAATTCCACCTCTAGCTAGTCCAAGACCTGTGAGAGCACCTCTGTGCCTGACATTTTGGATATAGAGTCAGACAAAAATTCCTCAGTTAAAAACATGGCAATTCCATTTCCAAGACACAGATCTAAAGGAAATCCCCTGCCTCAAAAGCATCAGCCTAAAAATTTTTTTTTTTAACAATCTTGTCAAAAACTTCCTTGCAGAATAAACTTCACTCACTCATCAGGTCTGCTACGGAGCACAGACGTACAACACCCTGCGCATCTATTTCTCCTCCTAACGTTCATCGTCTGAGCTCGTACTAGTCGTCTGCCCAAATGTCCTGCTCTACCTTTGCCCAGCCTTGACTCCAGCTGAGGTCTCTTCCCACCCCTCCAAAACAAACATTTCTCCGTGCCACATCGATCCCTTCCCACCATCACTCTACAATCTCATCATTCAGACGACTCATGCGACGGTTTCCCGAGCCCTGTCCTATTTACGATCGCATTTAATTAGCTAAATTAACATTTATACCTGAAACATATCACCTTCCTACCATTCAGACCCGGCCCCACGGGACTGCCAGCCAAGAGGAGCGGGACCTCTCTGTTGACTCCCCACCGCGTAAGAGGCGGGTGCTCAATGTCACCCTCTGCAGGGCAGAGCCACCGGACCGTCACGGACAGCACACCTCGACTGCAGCCATATCTATCCACGCTTTTTAATGTTTCTATTTATTTACTTTATTATTTCTCACCAGCACACCCCCATACCACGGATCATAACGGCGATGTTGTGTTTCTAGTGCATATTTCCGTGGCACAACTAAAGGAGCGATATTCCTTGAAAACGTGTTGCGTTTTTCCCCAATAGAGAAAACATTCTACCTTCATTCTACATTTATCTGTAGATAAATTAAGGTCAACTGCAGTGCATTTTGACTACAGAACTAGCAAGCGTTCGAGTAGACGTCATTAATGTTCAAAAATTCAAAAACCCAAACCAACCCAGCACGCAGCACTGACAACAGCTGAACCGCTCCCTCCGCCACGGCGTCTTTGGTGAACATAAGCCCTTGCAGCAGACCCTGCGGTGCCCGTTCCCCGCCCAGCGCAAGCCCCGTACCATCTCTTCTACTATTTTCTGAATACTGCTCTGCAGATACAGTTGCATGAGTAAATACTTAATGAAATTCAAAACATCGGTTCATAAATATTAGGCAGTCCATATTAAAACCATCAGAGTACACCGGAGCGTTGGATAATGTGGCTCAGGTGTCCTCTCGTGCTCTCCCACAGGTCACGATGTTCCCTTTTCTGAGCAGTACAGAGATGTGGGCTAGGGGAGTGCTTTTATAACGCTTTTATGTACTGCCTGTGCGCGTATGTGTTTGCGATATGTAAAATAATAAAACATAAACACAACTATAATTTATAAACATACTATGTATCTGTATCACTTAAGTGAAAAATGTACCAATATGCTTTCTTTTCACAGATACAACGTTCAGCTTGGCTCGCATTAAGTGGCCGAGCTATGTTAAAACCCAATTAATGGGAGCTGTTTCTGATCTGTAGTTTAACACAGTTTTAAACGCAGTTCCCTTCAGACTGCTGAAGGGGCTGTGGGGCCAAATTCTATCCTTAGAAGCAAGTAACTCTCCCTGGACCTCATCCAGCAGTATTTCTGCAGGTTAAACTCCCTGGAAGTCAGTGGGTGTTTTACTCGAGCGGTAACTGATATTCTGACCCATTTTTTGTGCAGTAGCCTTAATAGCAGCTTGCTATGCGCTTGCAAGAGCAGACTGCAATTTTAGCGCTGATGGAAATGAGGCGACGAGTCCGACACTCAGCACCAGCCCTTTACATCCCCTGTCCGTGGCACGTTGCAAACTTCCCCAGATTCCCACTCCCAAATTCGAACCCGAGCAAGGTTTTATGCAAACTAATGACTCCTTAAACATTAGCAACTTCACCTAAGCTAAACATTCATACCGGACTTTGAATGCCACGACATCCCTGAGCAGGCTGGGGCTCTGTTTTGGAGTCCATGGACCGGTAAGATGGAGGAAATTGCAAAGCACTTGACAGCTCCCTCTTGGGCTACGGCACAGACCATGTCATTGCACAGCATCCCCTGCCAGGTGATTTGTGCAGCTGTTTGCAGCAGCGGTACAGTTAAATGAAGAAGCCACCTGATTATCCTCTGAGCTGTAGGTAATACAGCAAGCTGCAATTGCTACAGGAGAGGAGAACAAATGCTTTGGATGAAGAGACAGAGAAAATAGCAGTCTCTTCCCAGCCAACAAAATGTGGCAGGCAAGTCTTACATTGCAGAGGGGATGGAGGTAAGCATAAAAACAATTTATTTTTCCCTGACACCAGTTCTATGCCGATTCCTGAGCATCCACCTCATTTTCCTGCATTAAGATTTCCTGACCACACCTGTACTCGGTGAGCCGGAGAGCAGCCTCCTCCTCCTCCTCGCTATTATCTCCTTGCGTTTCCTTCTTTCCCTGCCACTACCCCAGTTGCAGTTGGGCCCAAGGATGCTAAATCAGACTATAAACAGAAGTGTCTTTATTTAACTGCTGCTACCAACCTGTAATGATCTGCTCGATGGGCAGTGGAGGGGAAGGGCAGGGTCCACTCCCCTCCTGCGACGCAGCAGGTATCTCTGCACGTCTCAGCCTCTTGTAAGTCCTCGTGGGGGGAAAATCCCGAGTTCCCTCTTGTACTTTACTCTCCCGTTTTGATCAACCAAGTTGCGTCACTGTGAATTACTGAATTAGGAAGTTCAGAGGAACAAAACCCCTCACTGCGTGTGTAGATGATGCACAGCCTCCTAATCACAGCATCGTGGCGTGCTGGAGCCCAGCGCTCATCCCTGCCGCTCGGGATGGCAGCTTCAATCCTGCCGAAATTAAAAATGTAAACCTCCCTCCATTAGGAAGCCAACCAAACAAGGGCAACGTTGGATGAAAAAGACTGCAAAAATAAATAAGATTCTCCAAGAGTTTCTCATCATCCAAACCATTTCAGCGCACGCAGGGAGGTAATGACACCCCACGCCATTGCCTTCTCCATCCACCTCTCTCCTGCACCAAAGCTGCCCGATCCCATCGCTGCTGCTGGAGACCCAACACCGCCAAATTTTCCACATGCACAAATATTCCCATCAACATCCAAGCTACAAAAACCCC
>NC_132941.1:65606529-65636529 GCF_034638445.1 Ciconia boyciana | reverse complement strand
GGAGCAAATATTTTTGTTTTGTTTCAAATACGTCAATTCTGGGAGCAGGGAATAATTGTGCAAAGTATGTAAAAATAACTTCTTAATGACTTCATGAATATTTCTGGTACACAAAAGAACGACTATAAACGTATATACAAGAGACCTGCAGATCAGAGCTATTGAGAAACATCAACCACTATCTCACTCACTTCAAACTCAGGTTCTCTCTTCATATTTTATCAGTATTTAATGCCATACCCGTTCTGCAAAGGACACAGAATAGTCCTTCCAGAGATACCACGCACCAGCTCTGCTGCAATTTCTAAGTGACTGGGCCAGAAAATTAAATTTGTATTTTTCCAGTCAAGATAGAAATAAATGAGGGACTTGTCTCTATTTCACTTTGTCAGAGAGCTGGTAGTCACCAAGAACTTCACCTGGGTGTCTTCTAAATTCTCCTCATCAGCTGCAATTTGCAGACTGAGCTTGGGAACTGGGCTCTGCTCTCGCACGGCAATAACGATGCCTACGGAAGGGCCATGTGTGACAAGGGACCGCAACTGGCCATCACTTGACTTAAAATTCAGAAATTACGGCAGGCACACACTGAAGCAGAACTTCTGGTCCCACCTCAACCCTCTTTTTTCCCATTTCTTGGAGTTCTTGTTATATTGCCTGTTGAAAGCGCCACGGATGGTGCCAGGTCTGTGAAGGTTGGTCCTCTCCTTCTCTGGAGAAAAAAAACCCCAAATTAAATTCAATTTACCTCAATCTGCATTGTTGGAACTCAACAAAAATGCAGCCTCCCAAGTGCTGCTACGACCCAGCTCTTCCCCTGACTCGTCCTGTTAACGAGACGCACAAACCTGCCCACAGTTCCTAAATAAATGAGAGAAGATGTAGTTTCCTAATTACACCGGCATTTTGGAAGGGTAGGCAGGACCATCTGGTTACAGTTAAGACTTGAACGGGCAGGGATGTTCTGCAGAAAACTTCAGAAGATGTACGGATATGCTGGAAGTGTCATTCCGGTATTAATGAACTCAAAATACAAGGTGAAAAAAAAGGGTTCAACCACTCACACGTGTTGATAAAACACGATTTCCAATTTATAACTACAAATCATGTTTACTAACATCAAAATCTCAAACTCATCACGACCTTTAGTTCGAGGTCTTGGCTCAGGATCACCAGGTTTAAAACTAAACCTGGGAGTGCCGATGACCTACAAATTGGGCAGCTTTGGAGAAATAAAGTCACAAACCCAAACAAGGAGCTCGAATCCCCCCAGCCCTCCATTCGCACACACACGTGCAACCTAGAACCACCACGAAGTAAGTGTGAAACTGTGGGCTCTGAACTTCACGCACATGGCCTACAAGAGTTCTTTGTTTTATCATCTCAGGGCTCCAACGTGATGTAAATGGGAATAAATTCAGGAATTTTGGTATCACCTTGTGTAAAACCGATTCTACAAACTGGAATTTGTTATATCACCTTACAAGCACAGACGTGTTTCCCCTACGAGGCTACTACACCACGTACTGCAGCCCAGTCCGGGAGGACTCACTAGCGTGCCCTAGGAAGTACATGCACAAACCAATTCTATATCCACCCATGCAACGGGGCAACAGCGAGCCAGGTTATTTCGGAGAAAGTAATCATTCTCTCTCTTCAAAGAAGTCAACCAACAATCCTGTCACAACGATGGTCAGCCCCTGGAGTATGCCAGCACGGGTACGCTGGTTGCTCTCCTCCGGGCAGGCTGATGGCAGAGGACCCGGGCGTGCCAGGGGAGGGAGCCTGGGATGCACCATCATCTCTCCTGTAGTTTTCACTGCTTCACGCATAATTGCTTTTCCTCTATAATTCCGCTTAGAATTACACCGATGAGGTGTTTTTACCGTTTCATTTTTCAACATGGCCCCAAGTATCCACTCCCAAATGACTCTGGATCAAGAAATCTGCACCCTCAGTTGCTTTGTGAAGACGGTGTTACCAAAGATAACCTGCCCTAGAAAATTAATATATGAAGCATGCAATGCAAATGTGCTCCACTAATGTGAACAAAGTATAAGATCTTCACTTGTCTAAAATATGAGTAGCAATTTCTTTAGATTTCTATAAGTTTCTTTGTAAATGCGAAAGTTAAAAATAATATTCATTAAATTGCTTAACTGTAATAAAATGTAACTATGTGCTTACTGCATACAAATTAAGTCAGTATCAAAGTACCGATTTTCTTTTTAGTTTGTATTAATTTATTATTGAATTATAAATATCTAATGTATGAAGCTAAACACTTTACAAACACTAATTCACAAATGATGCAACATCTTTTCAAGGCACATATGAAAGCAGCAGCAATTAATTCCTAGAAGCTTCTGGCTTCAACCTCGAAGTTACGAGTGGTTTTTTTCCTTTTTCTTTTCTTTTTTTAAGGAGCACGCATTTAAGCAGTCAGCAAAACAACTGTGAAGACATAAAGCGTGATTTCACGAAGTCACTTAGCCTCTCGACTGATAACGGTGCCATCATACACAGCGCGTGGCTAAATGAACTGCAATCTGAATTCCCGAGATTCAAATTATTTAAACAGACATCCTGGAAGCAAACAGAGGAGAAGTCCTATCAGTGACCCCTGATGGTTTTTCAGAGACTAGAGTTTGCTAAATTAATAGGCAGCCCTAAAGTCACCACCTTGTCCGGAGGAAATTCTTGCAGGTAACCTGCCACGAGAGGAGACGTCTACAAAAGCACCGACAAATTCCGGGTTATTTGGGGTGCGAGAAGCAAGTGGGGTTGGGGAAACGAGCACAGCTGCTTAAAACCACTGCTGTCCTCCGCCTCTTAAAGAATGATGCGCTTTTCCAAAGCACCCAAAGAATATTACAGGGATTTTAATAAGTTAGTAAGGTAAATAAATACACATTTACCTGATCTAACAGCCCCATTATTTTACATAAATCTGCAGTATCAGGAAAATACCACTTACGCTGCACAACTTGCCACAAAAAAGAGGCTGTTTCCTCATCCCATGCCCTTCTGCCAAACCCAATGAAATCAGCAGAGGCACAAATGTGTTTATACAACATTAAGGGTTCCCACTAAGCTGAAAGCAAGGAGGAAATTTGACTTTCAGATTGACAAATGAAGAGCGTACATACATTCCTGTGTCGGCAACAAAGAATAGGTTTGTGTACCTCCCCACTGAGAAGTTGCGTGTGAACCCTTAACAAACCCTGCTCGAAGAGACGCCGCAGTCCTTCTCCCGTAAAGGATGGCCAGAGTTAAGGTCAGAGCACCCTCAATCTGAATTTCAGATCTTGACTTCTGTTGGCTTTACTGTGTCTTTTTGCATTAAATATGAGCGATGTTCACCGAAACATTTGGAACATTAATTATAAGGAAATACACATAATTTTATTGCTTGCCTCAAAACATATAGCTTCGGTCATTGTTCACCCACGTAACGACAACCGCGAGCTTCAAGCAAAGTGCTGAAATATAAAAGGCCGCGTTCGTTCATTCATGTATTGGTCCAAGCTGCAGCGCTGTAAAGTACATCAAAAGGTGTTAATGGTTTCAATATTTATCTGCTGCAGGGAAGCACTCTAAAAAGAAGACAGAAAAAAATTTCTGCTAATGGCTGTGTCTCTCCATTAAAATGAAAAGCTTAATGCATCTTATAATCAGAGGACAATTTGCAAATCATTAAGAGAAATGTAAAATTCCATTAAAATACAAATCAAGGGTCCCTCACTGGACTAATAATCTTTTTGATATTATTTTGCATTTCACTATTTCTGTTCCCAATATCCAGGCACCACAAATGATCAGTTCTTGAACATGCTATTTACCACAGCCTACTTCTTTAACGAGAGACTGAGAGAAGTATAATCTGCTATTCAGAGCAGGTACTAATGAAGAATTCCATATATTCTGAAATTTAATTAAAACCCCAAAGATTTCAAATTAGATGCAATTTGAAATGCCTGGGGCAGAAATACATGCACTTGCGTGGCAAGGGTATCACGCTGAAAGTTGATACCGTAATTGGTCTTGATGTATTTTTGTGTTGCCAGGCTGAAGCACAGAACTCATAACCATATAAAAATTCTCTGTAGATTACCTGCTCATTGAAAATGCCATCACTCAGGTAGTTCTCTACTAAATTACCATGCTACTAAAATGCACAAAGTGATTCGAAGAGAAGAGTGGCACAGCTGGTCGACGCTGCCAATGAGTTATGCATGCGTCGACGCTGCCTTTTTTCTTAGTAAAATATGCTCAGTTGAATATTAAAATATAATTGGCATTCAACCTAAGTAGCTTAAACCATTTTGTTATCTTCTTTTAAACCGATTTGGCTCCTCCACAGTTATTTTCAAGGATGCGATTCACAAACTAATGACACCATCACATTCAGCTAGATTTGTACTATTTTACATTTGTCATAAATAGGAACAATTTCTACAGCCTTCTAGGGATGTCCTTTAATACTGGCTCCTCTTGAACATCAAAGGCCCAATTCATGGGGAAAAAAAGAAAGAAAGAAAAAAAAAAAAAGAGTATGCCATTTATGTTGGTTCTTGCATATTTTATTCTGAGAAGAGTACGGGATGCAAATTTCTAGTGAAAAGTATGTTTTTGCAGTTAAGCAAGTCCTTGTTTTTCCCCGAATATACTGGTCAGCTCTCACGTCCACCAACTCCAACAGGAGATACAGCAAAATGCCTTGGAAACAGGGCAGCAAGGGGCATCCTTAGGTCAAAGCATCTGTATTAGGAAAGGGCTTCCCCTCAGATGAATTTATCTGTGTGCCCCTAACATATAGGCTGTCCTAAATGCCACTATGTTTTCCTTTTCTGAAAAAAATTAACAACGGTATTTAGAGACAAGGTGCTCGCCATAGCAACAGTGACATTAAGCACATTACCTCTGAAATACCGAACAGGTTAAATGTATATGAGTATTGATGGTATTTTCCATCGATAAGGGGAATTAAGTAAACTTGGCTGAAAGTTCATTAATAAAATAGGTGTGGGGGGCTATATTTATAAAATCCTTTCCTTTTATCTTGATTATATAGGTTTTTATTAAGTAGGGGTGCAAAGGTTACATGGGGCTGCATGTGCGGCAAGCAAGCAAACAAATCAAAGGAAAAATGAATTAAATTAAACTTATTCCTCACAGGTCTGCAATGCTAGCAGGTTGCTAAGGTCTGGGGCTTCGGGTGGACATGACGACCACATGACTCTGGATAGAAAAAGTCTTTCTCCCACATTAGTATTTGTTTTTCTCCACCTTCAGATCTTACCTCTTTATCTAAATCTCATATACAAGCAGCAACGTCAAAAGTTACCAGGTTGGTGAAAATATGTCTTATATCGGGGTCAACTTATTCCTTTTATTTCATGGAGGGAGAAAGGATCTGATTTGGAACACACTGACTTTATAAAGCAGCATCCCATGCACGAGGCTTTTACAGCTGCAGATTACAGTGCAACTGTCCTGACCCGGGTCCAGCTGCGGTTACGCGCAGGGACACACGTCTGAACTCCTAACGCCGTCAGAGCTTTCTGCTGGATGAAGTCCTGGAAGCTTCTCGACCAAAGGCGTGGACCATCCACCAGCAGACTGGACCGCGTTGCCTGGCTCAAAGCAAGTTGAGCAGCAAAGGGAGAGCAGACACTGCACGGCCGTCTTCTTCCACCCCGCCACGGCCATCCTGCTCACAGGTCATACAAAATAGCATAAGATGCCAAACACAAACCTCTCCCTCTGAAAAAGAAGCCTGGTTTTGGAATAACTGCAATATCCACGCATCTCTGCAGCTATTTTGGAGTCACCATGACTTGCTCCAATATCCCCAAATTCTCTGAGACCAAGTGAATTTTTGCCATCTTACAGTGACATCGTACAGGTTGTTCGATGTGGACATTCAGTCCGCTCTTACCTAAAAAAGAAACTATTTAGACAACGCTCCTTTATTCTAACTGTGGCCTACCTGCAATTACTGTCAAGAATATTGACAAGAAAGGATTATCCTACTGAAAATAGAAGGCTTTTTTTTTTAACAACCCACCCTTTCGGAGCCTTCCCCCTGCTAGGACAGACGCACCGCTGTCCCCGTACTCGGGCTCTTTCCAAGGCCACGGCTCCTCTGCGAGGCTCCACCGAAGACCCCCCGAAGCACAAGAAGCTTCGCTTCCCCTGCCCTCTCCAGAACCAGCCCATCCAAACGGTTTTGCCTAAAGCCCGACAGCGTGCCAGGACAGCGGCAAAAAGGACATTTGCACCTAACAGGGCCTGAATTGCCAGAAACGGCTTACATTTGGCAATTCATTCTACGACCAGTGACCTCGGATAAAGGGTACGCCTTAACGTACGCTTAAACTCACACGGGCTTCCACTGAAAATGATGGGAATTTTGCTCCTAATTCAAACAAACTGGATCAGGAGTTTTGTAAACATTTTTTCTTGAATTTTTTTGGTTTGGGTTTTTTTTTTTTTTTTCTTTTGATACAAATAGTTGATACGAAGCAATGGGCCAACTGGGCTGGAAAAAGAATTTGAGACCTAAAAGTAACTTGGCTAGTTTTTTGTTTTGTTGTTTTCATTTTTGAAGGTTGGAGAGGATTGATTTCTCCTTGAAGAAAATTGTAGGAAAGGATTGGATTGTAAAAATCCATTAAATGTCTAGCAAAACAGTGCCTTTCTGCTTATCAAAACTATTCTCACATGAAATGGTAATAAAAGAAGGGGCCAGTCTCTGGAATTCGAATTTGGTGTTAGCAGACAGAAATATGAAAGCTTGTCATCTCTTTGCACTCGAATCTGCCATGTCCAGATATGTGAAGTACTAATGTTTTTGAGCAGGTTATTTCATTTTACTTTAGAATAACGTTTTCTAAAACCCTAAATAGAAATGTATTTTCATGTCTGATGAAGCTGCAGGAATGAAAAAGTCAGAAACATTTCTCAACTTCTTTTCTTTAGTGAATTGAATCTCTACAACAAAATTAAGAGAATTTCACAAATTGCAACATAAATAAATGGCAAGAATGACATTTTGCATTTGTCTAGGAAAGGGCAAGCCTTGCCTCCTCCTCAGCAGGTTACCCAACAGCGCAATTCAATTCTGCAAAATATAGATGTAACCTGGTAATGCTGGTGGATTTATACTGTCCCAGTTAAACTTTAATGAATTTTCCATTCTTACTGGAAATAAAGTAAACGTGGAGAGATGATACTGGGACAGGTTGGCTCCTGGAGGTCTTTCTGTAGGCTGAGTTGGCTGCCTTTGCTATTGCGGATGGCTCTGCTTTGAATCTGGCAATCGATGCAGTGGCATCGCCCGGGGCTTGGGCACTGCGTCTTTTGCACTGCGCTGGTGTGAGGTAGGGCTGGCAGCTGCCCCATACCTGCCACTCAAACCCAATTTATTTTTTATATATATATAAAAGAAATATAACTAAATAACTATATATTCATTAAAATATACATGATATATAAATATATATCATTATATAATTATATATATATATAATATATATATATTTATATATACGTACACACATGCACATCTAAAACAAAGGAAGAAAATCACAGGAACTGGTCCTTGATGTAACACCTGATATTTATAGTCTCAACTTTATGACACTTGAGAAAAAAGATTACCACGGGACTGAGTAAATACGTTGCCCCTGACCATGTTCATACATGCAATATGAAAATACGCACTTAGGAAATTTCCAGAGAAACCCAAAACCACTTGTCTTGCTTTAGCACCCTGTTTGGCTGCATATCATCCCAGTAAACTCCAGCCAGCTAGCGTATTTTCAGATATTGTGTATGGACTTATGTAGAAGAGATCACGTTAGAAAAGTCACTTAAGAGTAAGTACAATTTATTTTAAAAGAGCAAATAAAGTTACGAGTCATACACAGGACCGAAGAAAATTCAAACTACACAGGACTCAGACATACCTATGTCTCTATAGATATGTCTCATACCCATAGGCCACCACTTTAAGAATTACAAGTTAATAAAGATAGTAAAATTGTGAAGATAGCATTCACTTTAGGATTTACTGTCTTGCTAACACCACACAAACATTGTTCTAGGAGCGAGCAGAAAACTCCTAAGTTTAAGATGTACTTAAAATGCTTATGGTTCCTTTTTCGACTAATGACCTAAGTTACCTACAGCTCAATGAAATCAGTCATGGGTCAGATCCATCTTTCCATTTCTCACCTGCTCTCATCCTTAATTCCCATTTTCTCCTGTTCTCCTCAAGGCTGCAAATCCCCCCAACGTAACATTGCATATCTTTTCGCTATATAAAACGAAGCCGTGCAGTGACCTCGGGACCAACCGGGATATGTGACATCCCCGGCTGTCCTCCAGCTACCCCTGCTCTTTTGAGCAGGTTTTTTCATACCTTCTCCACTTGGAGCCTCGGACCTTCCCCCTCTGCTTCTGGGGCTCCTGAAAAGTACTTTACTCAGTCTTATGTTTGGAAGAATGACATTTTTACCAGCCATTTCTTTCCCACTGACTGCGAGTACAGAGTTGCTATCCTATTATCCATAAACCGGCACCTGAAGCTTCAAACTTTCTAGCTTTACTAGGCAGTATCTCAACAAAGTCAATGATTTTTATGTTGGGTTTTTTTTTTTTTGAATCTGTAATTTAAAGCAAGAGAAAATAGATCTGTATTCATCTTAATCCTGTAAATGCTTTTCTTATTTAAATAATCTTTATATATTGAAAAAGTCTTTGGCTAAATTGTATGTGAGAAAAATTTCCACTTAGGATACACTGCATGCTGGAATTAAGGTAAGCAGCGCAGTCATTAAAAACACTTCTTTTAAACGTCAGCATTCACAGGATGTTGAATTTGCCATCTCAGAAGTAAGCACATTAACAGCCTCACAATCTTCAGAAAATTGTCATTTAAGCATTCCAACCACAAAAAGGAAAAAAAACCACTTTGGCCTTTGCTGAGTTACAGTCAGAATGGATAAAATCTACTTTTCTTTCTTAATTTGCTGCGGATTTTTTTTTTTTTAAATAGTTTAGAACGTGCAAAACCAGTAAAACAAAGAGGTGCTACTGTGTGCCACTGGCAGGAAGGTGCAAGAGTAATCAAGATGCAATAAATGGAAGGATTTTCTCTATAGGTGCTTTCTAAAGGGAGAGATACGACACCACCAAGGACAGGCGAGCATGCGGCACGGGAACAAAGGACGAGACCGACTCCACAGAGGTGACATGAGAAAGTGAAGAGTTTCTTCAGCCCTAACAGGTATTTTACAGTGTGCTTTGCCGTCCTTTGGCGTAGGTTCACCTACACCAGCCTACGCTGCTTTGGTTCGAGTTTCTGAACGAGAAGGCTCCCAGGAAATCACAGGGTAATTATTGATTACAGGCCTGGGTACGGAGCGAAGTCATCTTGAAGGGAGAATGGAGGTACTACCAGTTTCTTTGAAGACTCTCTGCTCCCATTATGTATGAGGTGTTTCATCAATATCCCTTCTTGGACGAATAACATGCATTATGCACGGGAAATTTCAGCTACTAATCTGGCTTGCAAAGCTCAACGCTCCGGTCTCCATCCTCAGGTTGTTCCTCCTCCATCTTTTCGCACAGCTTTTCTCTGCCTTTGGGTTGCAAGGCGACACAGACAACGCCGCTTGCAGACCTGCAGAGCCCTCCTCCCTTGCCCCGAGACGGTAATTCACAGCTTCTTTGAAGAAACAGGGTGACTGAGCTGGCTGAGCTGAACGGCACAGCTTTGCTTCAGGTCTACGCCTCCGGTGCAGGGACCTGACTGAGGAACTCCAGACTCAAGAATATAAAAGCGTGGTTTTGCAAAGCTAAAGGACTTCATCCGGTGAGGACAGCGGCATGGCATGGCATGGCACGCAAAGAGCAGAGCCCCAGGGCTGCTGCTCGTCACAGGGCAAAGGAAAACTCTTGTGTGTCTCCAATTTCCTCTGCTCTTGCTGCTCTAATGAGCCATCTGGTCTGCAAACACACAACCGTTCCTCGCTGCAGCGTCCAGCACTGCAATGCTTTCTGCAACCGCAACCACTACGGTTATGAAGCACAAATAAAGAAAAGTCAGGAAATTCATGACTGGCCAATTTAGCATTGCCTTTTCCATTTCCCAGAGCCACAAATCAAGCAACTCATGCATAGGCTTCAAAACAGTAACAGGGTCAATTTTTCTTCTTCATATATAAAGGGGACTAATGACCACGATACATTAAGACCAATTAATCACTTTCCATTGTAAATGTTCAGTGATTTTTCCAAGGTGTAACACCTTGAAGTCATGCCGCAGAGAAGTGGGGAAAAAACAACTTCTTCTTTGCTCAATGAAATTCCACACTGAGCACTGGCCATCACACAAATTGTTGAAAATTCCAGTTTTTCAATTACATTAAAAAAAAAAAAATTTAGCTGCATAGGCTAAACTGAAGAGCCAGTAAGCTGACAACTCCTGGAGGTGCTGGGAAACCAGCTTCAAGCTTCTCCTGCCTGCCTCAAGCTGTGCTACAGCATCAGCGCTTGAGATTCAAACTTTGCCAACGACGAGTTACAAGGAGGAATGGTTAATTCTGTACTTACAGTGCTTTTAAACACGTTACCCCCTTTTAATAGTAATTTAGAAAATTAAAGGCACTTTAGAAAAATTTAAGAGACAAGATGAGCCGCTGAAACAGTAAATGTCAGAAGTCAGCTTGCCTTTGCCTTGGTAAATGTGTGCGCGCTTGGCAACCAAATTACGAAGGCATAATGAAATGGTTAGGATTATATTTTCACCGTCAGCGCAGGGGCTGCTGGAAGGTGCTCGGTGTTCGAAGGGGGACTGGCATGTTGCTTGGATGGAAAAGTGAAGCAAACAGCTACATGTTTTTCAGGTGGTGACCAACTGTGCTCTTCTGTCTGCTCGGGCAGCGTTCGGGGCCGGGCTGCGCTTTTACCACCAGCCCCAACACCCAGAGCAGCACCCAGATAACGCCGCGCCAGAAAGATGGCTTTCTGCAACCTGCAAGATACCTTTACTTTCCAAATTTGCAAATCTCTCTGCTTTTGTTATCTCAAAGTTGATTGTCACTATTTTTCTCTCCACAAGGAACCATGTCTTAACAGTTGGCACAAAAGTAGCTGCAGAAAATTGACCATGAATTGAGAAGTGCTTCATCCCGAAAGCACTTTACACTTTTTTGTTAAATGAGGAACCTCTTTAATGTGTTTGACATAAGCAAAACCCTTCCTGTCCTCAGAAGATGCTAGCACAGGAAAAAAATAGAATAAAATTTGATATAAGCACTCATTAAGAAAGAAAATATCCAATAATCAGGCCTTATCGCAAAAACACTTGATGATGGAACTCAAGTCACCTAATATCAAAGGATCACACTACAAGTAGTCATATTTACAGGGAAGGGGAGAAAAGAAGGGCCAAAGGGTTTGGCGATTCGTTGGAGGAGCTGCTGCTGAAGAGAGACCTGTAAGGAAATCAGTGTGATGAGAAAAAGCCTTCCCAGCTTTGGATCCTCATGCTCTCGCTTATGTTTATTCTGCATTTTTAAGTGCCTGGAGAAATGAGTAGGCACTTTTAAATGTAAATGTGAAAAAGTAAATAAATACGAAACTCGTAATTTAGCATTACTGCATTTCTGACTTACAGATAAACTGAAAGGTACCATGTAATCCATTATAATGTGGTTTTTACCTTACCTTTCTACTAAATAACTTTTAAAAATACTTTCTTCAAATTTTTGACATCTATTTCCACATTCCTTCCAATAGCAATTTTTTCTATTTTATGAAAGTATTACTAGGAGAAAGTAAGAGAAGAACAGGAATGCTATCACATCATTGTGATTTGTCCCAATTAATTCTTCCTTAGCATTTCCACGACATACGTGCCTCCCCCCGTAAAACATGCACACCTGGTGCCAGCCCAAGAACAAATAACTGAACTAAATTAAAAAAACCTGGACCTGCACGTGTTATAACGAGAAAACCGCATGCAGTCCTCCCCGGCACCAAGCCTGCGGTACAGAAGGTCAAACCCCATTAGGGCCACTGCTGCCCAGCATGTGGCCGGTGGGACCACCAGCCGCACCCTTCGGAAAGCCACGGGTGCTGCAGAGAGAGCCGGCAGTGATGCTCACGGCCGCCGGCCACGTCCTGTCCCATCCCCGCAGGCACCTCTCGGTTGGCTTTTGCACTTGGACGTTGGACGGTGCTGAAGAGCTTTCCTTCCACCCTCCAAAAAAATTAGAGGGTGATGACTGCTTTCCCTCGAGACGCTTCCTATGAACAAATATACTCATTTTTCCTCTTTTAAATGATCTTCAGTCTCTTCCAGCGTTGCCTGTGCAGGAAGGCTGCTGCCTAGGGAAGGACCAAAGTCCCCTACCAACTCCGACCGTAAGTCAAGGCAAGGCTGCTCAGGGCTAAACCCCAAAACAACAGCTAAAAGAACATCCGCAGCGCTGGGACAAAAAATGTCATTAGCCAAGCTAAAGAGAATTCAGTAGCCAATTTTGGAAAAATTGATAAAAGTAAAAGCATTACTTTAAATGTTGTATAATCTTCTGGTGGATAATCTGGGAAGCAGAATTCCCCTGATGTTACTCAGAGATGGAAGGAACAGCAGCAGTAACTATTTCCCATCCAGCTTTGCCCATTCATGTTCACCCCAACCCTAACAATTTCACAACACAGGTCTTAATTTCATCCCAGCTAATAATAAGAGCCCTCAAACGATAATTTAATCACCTAGAAGGCCATGTTTCATGAGCATTTTGGCAATTTTGACATCATAGTGTCATTAGTGCTTATTCTCTCACATGTTAATCGGATGGTTTCACTAAAACTTCTAAATGAAATTTTTTAGTAGTTGATAAAAATGATGTTTGTATAAAAATTAGAGGGAGACAGTGCAATACACAACTTAGTTTAAAAAGTACTCAGTACCCACCCTGTAATTTGACTACGAAAGATGTCGCGCTGAGAATTTTCATAGCGTGGAAGAGTAAGCACAGAAGTTCATCATTAGAGCAAAGGTACTGTGCAAAGCGCACAAAATTTAAGACTCCCACCTTCCGAAAGCAACAGCCTGATTATCTGCAGAACGCTCTGCACAACAACTGCACTTTGATTTTGTTGTTCTACTTGCAGCTGCCATTAGCTAATTAAGAATAAGAAAGTGTAACAGCAAGAAGAAACCTACTATTTATAGGAATGGGAATAAACCCAGCAATTAGCAGTAGGGACAGCTGAGTTCTTGGAGACAGCCCCTGCAAAGGCGTGCCTGGCAGAACAGCCCTTCCCTTCCACAGGTAAAGCTGGCCAGGGTTTTACACAGGTACTGACATATAGTCCTTATGCCTTGAAATAAAAATATATGCGCCCATACTTAAAAGGTGTCTATCACTTTCAACCGCCAAAAAAAGAAAAAGTACGTATATTTTAGAGTTTATGCAAAAACCAGTGCCATCCTACCTCATGTAAGGTAGAGAATACTAGCGCCTTTTTGGTGCTGTATTATTATGGATTATCATACAATTAAAAAATAGATCTATTGAACTGAAGATTTATTTGCTGGGAAATTATGACATTCATGGACAGACCACAAGGCACTGCAAAAAGCAGACTTCAGAGATTCTTTTTTTTTTTTTTTGTAATAACGAGACCTATTTCATTTCAAGTGATTGACTTCCGTTACGAGGCCTTCAGGAACACAGCCAGTAAATGGAGAACGGTAAGGAGAAACTTTTCTCAGGTCTTGTTTTTGTCTAAATACATGAGTACCATAACTACTTTTGTAACAATACTTGTTCTTTGTTTAAGAAAATCAAAATATTGTCTATAATAACTTTGAGGAATAAAAACATAGCTACCTTACGCAACCTATCACCGACTGCTTCTATGGCCCATGTCTATTGACATGGACATGCCTAAGCCTCGACCCTCCTGTTGCTGGCAAAAAGCTGGTTGAAGTGGACGATGACCTTACTGAAAAGCCTACTGCCCTTCAGATGTGCTCATACTCAAACCTTTCAGCCAGCAACTGTCGGGAGCAGAACTGCATTTTTATTGCCATTGAGCAAGAATTAGGGAGACGGGAGCCAGCACCAGCCTGGCCGATGGGAGCAGGGAGGGGACGGGTGCCCTGCGGCACCGCGGCACAGACCTCGCTGGAGCAGCGGGTGGTGGAAGGCCGGCACGGGAAGGCTCGCCGTCCTCGCCGGCTCGCAGAAGTAGGCGTGCAGCCAGGCCGTGCACTGCTTCAGCGGCTCCGTCATCTCCTCCGCGCCTTCGCACACCTCGCAAGCGGCTGAGGACTCTGCCCTGCTGCGAGAGAGAATTGTAAAATTATAATGATAAAAATTATAAAGATGAATATTCAGACTCCCTACATTAGCAGAAAAATATATAATCTCAAAAGCATTCAATCTGGAGTCAGACTCCATCTTTTTTCTGCTCTGATAAAGGTGAAAAGATTCGTAACAGCAGTAACAAAAATGCATCCTCGTCACCCCTAGAAATGCAACGACGACAGAAGGTTGCTTACACCTGTAAAAAAATTCATAAAAGATTGGGGAGAGGAAAATGCCCAGCATAAGTGGGAAACGTCGGGGAGCAAGAAAACCACCCAAGTCCATGGTAGGTGACGCATCCTTGTGCCTCCAGGGTGGAGGGAGGTGAGGGTCCTCCTCCACGTCCCCCAAGGGTGCCGTCCTGTCTCCCCAGGGACCTTCCCTGGGGAAAGAAGGAAAGGAAACGGCTTTCTGCCGAACCCGTGCCTTCCTCTGCCCCGTTTCCTTCCAGCGACAGTGGCAGGTTTCTGCTTTCCTCCACTTATTGAATTGGAAGGAAGCAATTGAGAATTCATTTGATTTTCAATGGCAGCTCGTGCTTGCAGGATACCGAAGAGCAAAGCAAGCAAACAGAAAGCACCTGCAAACAAAAATGTACTTCTTCCCTTGCTACTTCTTTCTTCTTTTCCTCTGGAAGAGCAACGTGAGTATGAGAGCAATGAAAACGTGAACGCTGGGTTTGCAAATAGCCAGCCATGTTTCCCAACCCGCACGCTTTCAGCCAGGCAAAGCAGCGCTGGTGAAGGGGTGGTGGTGCTCTCCTGGTGCTTTACGAGATCGCGGTCCGGCGGGTGTCTCTCAAAACTGCAGAGACCGGTTTCAGGGCACCGATAAACAGAGAGAGCCCAGTAGCAATGCACCCGAGAGAAACGATGGGAAGATCGATAAGGAGACAGCATCAAGGGTGACTGCCAAAACAGCAAGCCCTGCCAGCAGTCTTCTCATATCCAGAATCTTAAGCACCACTGATGAGCCATCTTAAGGTTTTCCGATTATTGCAGCTTTTTTCCCCCCAGCTGGAAATACAGCCAGACCCCAGAACAAGAAGTTCCTCACTAGTTTGCTGCTACAACTCAACAGCATAGTCTTCTGGTGAGGGGTTGGATGTGTCACAAAGCAGGAGAAAGGAGAGAAAACTGTAGAAATGTCAAAATACATGAGAACCTGAGACAGCGGAAAAAGAAAACCAGAGCCATTCTGCCACCCAGGTATGGGGAAAGAGCAAACCAACCCAAATTCCCCAGGACGCTCGAGCATGCTGCAAGTAAGCAAAAATATTTTGTTAGTTCCCTCCTAGCAGAAAGCCGAAGACAATGAAACGTGTGATGTACCTGTAATGCCCTACAAGACACCAGGTCTGCTCCTGCGACAAGGCACCTTTGCAAAAAGACCGAACGCCTTCACACGCTTGATGCACAGCAGCTCGCGGAGCCGAACACGACGGGACGTCGGTGCCGAACACGACGGGACGTCGGTGCCATCAGGCTCTGCCTCTGTGCAGGAGAAATGACGTGCGGGCGGGAGCTGGCTCTGGGTCACTCTCCGAAGCGAAGCCCTCGCTCGCCTGGTGCATGATCAAACGGCCCGGCCATCTCCCCCAGCCCCAACGCATTTTCTGATTAATTGTTAACCACTGAAGGACACATAATTACTGATTAGAAAGTGGCAGAGAAGAAGAGGGACACAGAGGCGGACAATTAAAATACTCCAGTCGTACAAGAATGTGAGTTGATGGCTTGGAGCAGAGGCAAAACAAAAATGAAGAATCAGCATTGGACCCACTTTCTAGAAATTAAGTGCAATTTTATTTCTCTCTTTCCATTTATTTACCAAATTAATGCTTTTGATTTTGTGTGTGTGTGTGTGAAGCAGTATCAATTTGCTTCATAAAAATGATGTCTATGTTATTTTGCTATTTAATAATCTCTTTCCTAAATACAGGTATGAGAGTCTGTGCATAAACTTTTTTGCATTAATACCTACGACATGGACCTCAAACCAAGCTCTCGACACCAGGGATAATCCGTTATTCTGCACATGTACAACACTCAGCAGAATACGGCTCGGTTTTACAGTGGATTGTTAGAGCTACGACAATATAATAACTACAGAATATAATAATGCCTTGAAATCTGAAAGAGAAGTTGGTAGACTTTTCTGCTCCATTTATCCAGAAGAGCATAGAAAGCACTCAAAACTACAGTAACCTTATGTTTTTCACATCATCTTGTTTCACATTCTCCGGAGTCTGGAAATGATTTGGACTGTAATATCATCATAAAACCAAAAGACTTCATCTCCTCGCTGCTCTGCGAGCAAGCAGCCCCCAGCAGCTCTGCCTCCGACCGCCCCAGCCTGACGCTGGCAGATAGGCACCGTAATTTTCTCCTGCTCCAGAAAGGCACCAAACTACCATCGTTCTCCCCCAAACCAGGCGGGAAGCAGCGCACCAGCGTCAGCGAGGTGCAGTGCTACCGAGGCTGGTGCGTGGGCTGCTCAGGGCTTTGCCTGAAGCCTCAAGGTAACCGTCAGGCCATTCGCTCCATATTTAATGTAAGGAACAGAGTAAAGGTCCATCATTCTCTTTAAGAAGACATGAATTAGAGCAGCTGCTTTGCCTGCCTGTGGAGCTGGGAGGGCTGCAGGAACCTGCTGCGTACCGTGGCAAGGCTTTGCCATCCCAACGCACAGATACGTTCCCCCTGCCATCACATACACATTCCTCGCTTCCACCAGGTCTTCCCTGGCAGGACTGTTTGGATATAAGTCTTAATTTTAAAATTTTTGTAATTACCGCTTTTAAAAACAGTGCCTTGTCACTGCTGAACATCTCTAGAGGTTTTTGGTGAGACCATTCTCCCACCACGTCAGCACCAGGCACTTTCACAACCCCTGCCACCTTCACGGCCACCTCCACCTTGGTCAAGAAAGCAAAAGCTTTGCAAGTCGAAAATGCCTCGCTTTCTAAGAACGCATTGACTTCTCTTCCTGTAGGATACAAAGTCGATTTGCCAACATATATGCTGAGAGCTTCAAATTGGCAGAAAGTTAAAAAAAACCCAAACAACTTCATATTAATTTTGCTTGGCTAGAAACGCTAACAACTATTCCTGGGAATTTGACAGCATTAATAAAGAAAAAGAATGAACATAACTTATGCACGGGTGTCTTCTACTGGCCCTCCTCCCCTCCCTTCCCTCCTCCCCTTTCTCTTTCCAAAGTTGCATAGCAGCACTCCTACAAACAACCTCGTCATTAAAAATTCAACTTAAAACACCATCTGCCTTTTAAAGGGTTTTCTCAGGCTTCAAAGCCATGCTTCAGTCCAACTAAACCATACATACGTTTCAAAAAGCAAGGCAAAAGTGGTCTCAAAACATTCATAAGAAGAAAAGGAGAGCAGATGAGTTACATCACGGGAAATTTCCCCCCTCGTGTGAAATTCGTCTGCTCAATGTTAGGCTTCTTGGAAGGTTTCTGAACACCCTACTCCATGCATTGATCTCTGAGCATTTCTAATATCAAGATGGACAGGAAAAAAGTTAGCTGTATGCCATTAGAGAAAAATATCCATCTAAGAGTCATATGAACTGCTTGTGCCTAGTCTTTAGCAATGAACAACAAGAAAAAGGGGACCCTCTTTTTTTTAACGTCCTGTCCTTGGTGATCTCCAGAGGAAGGGACGTGCTCCAGGCTGCGGAGCCACCAGCAGCACACAAGGTGACGGCCAAGCAGCCATTTGTTCTGTGCTTTACCTATAGAAAGCTTTTGTCTTAAACCTGTGACTCAACAAGATGTAATTTTTACCTTTATACAGGAAAATAAAATAAGCATATTCATCTAAAAATGCAAGAAACTAAACAGAAGGTGTAAGAAATCCAACTGCTTTACTTTTGCCCTGGAGAATTTAATTATCTTTCCTTAAAAAGTACCAACACCTTTCTTTGCAATGTGGCTAGAATAATGAGAAGCACTTATTTAAAATGCAGTAGTCTTATTTAAATCACACTTTCATTGGAGACTGTCATTGCACTTGTTTTAATTAGTGAATTGTGTTGGGTGCTGCCTGGCATCTCAAAAAATTCAAACTGGGGGTTTTTGTATTTTCACTTGGTCAACAAGTAATCATTACTGTAGGGTTTTTAGGGTTTGGTGTTTTTTTTTTTTTAACTGAAACTTTTTTGTTTGCATTAATGTGCCAGCCTCTCACTTGTGTGCAGTAAGGTAGATGTCTGTCTGAACTTTGTGGTGATGTTAAATGGATATTTAGCTGCAAGAGACTGACTCATCCACACGGCTTCACAATGTGATGCTGAATTAAAACTACATGTTCCTCAAACAGAAAAAAGCATGCTTGTTTTAAGCTATAAAAAGCAGACATCTAAAAAAACCCCAGACCATATATATATATTTAAGTTGGATGTCTCTCAAAAGGAGACTTTTTTTCAGGCTAGGGAATGACTGCTGCTGCTGCTGCAGATCTCCAGCCTGTGCATTCAGCTCTTGGTGGTGGTGAAGTCATAGAATCATTAAGGTTGGAAAAGACCTCTAGGATCATCGAGTCCAACCGTCAACCCAACACCTCCATGCCTACTAAACCATGTCCTGAAGTGCCACACCTACATGTTTTTTGAACTCCTCCAGGGATGGGGACTCCACCACTTCCCTGAGCAGCCTGTTCCAATGCTTGACCACCCTTTCAGTGAAGACATTTTCCATAATATCCAATCTAAACCTCCCCTGGCGCAACTTGAGGCCATTTCCTCTCGTCCTATGGCTTGCTACCTGGGAGAAGAGACCGACCCCACCTCTCTACACCCTCCTCTCAGGGAGTTGTAGAGAGCGATGAGGTCTCCCCTCAGCCTCCTTTTCTCCAGGCTGAACACCCCCAGGTCCCTCAGCCGCTCCCCATCAGCCTTGTGCTCCAGACCCTTCCCCAGCTCCGTTGCCCTTCTCTGGACACGCTCCAGCCCCTCCATGTCTCTCTTGTGGTGAGGGGCCCAACACTGAACACAGCATTCGAGGTGCGGCCTCACCAGTGCCGAGTACAGGGGACGATCACTGCCCCAGTCCTGCTGGCCACACTATTCCTGATACAAGCCAGGATGCCATTGGCTTTCTTGGCCACCTGGGCACACTGCCGGCTCACGTTCGGCTGGCTGTCAAACAGAACCTCCCGGTCCTTTTCTGCCAGGGCAGCACCCCCAGGTCCTTTTCTGCCAGGAAATTCCAAGAGAGATGCAGGGACTTTTCTGCCGAAAGTCCAAGAGAGACGTAGGGCCAGTCCCAGCACAGGAATCCACCACAGCCCAGGGGCAGACCTGCTGCTCCATCTTACCCATAGACAGCTATTCCGTACCGTTCGTATTGCAATCCTACATATTTACTTCCATTACAGCTCTTTTTTAAGACTGAACAAACTAAGCAAGCCACGGGGCTCTTGCTTCCACGCAGCTGAGAGGTGTCTTCCTGAGGCTCCATCCCAGCCGCGCCTCTTCGGTGACTTCTTGTGTTTGCATAGGATGAAATGAAGGAAAAGATGGTTTTAGCAGAGGGGGGAAAAAAGCAGAAACAGCACCTGTTTCAGTTTAACAGGCTCCTTCCAAACCACTTGCCAAGAACTGGAAGTTTCTAACGTGCTTCCAAAATAAACATGTAAGCAGCAGACTGGCTTCAGTATCATCCTAAATAGCTTCACCATTATGAAAACCAGCGAAATGCTGTGAGAAGCCTCGGTGGGTAGCCATGTTCTAAACTGGTGTGATTTTAATTATTTATGTTATTTCTGAGCTACTTTTTGCCTCAGTCAGTCCTTAATAAACCTTCACAGAAACACTACAAGATGGACCATGAGTTGTGTGATTTAAAATAAAAAGTATATATCACAACGGCTCTGCTCGCAACTGCAACTTCCTTCGGGTAAACGTTATGGGAATGTTGTATTGGCTCCCACAACATATGTATATATTTATTTGTCTATTTATAAAATGTTTTCTATATTAAATATAATCGATTAGTTGAACATAACATCCAGTGCTCACTTCCACTGTCTGTAGCCACAGACACCTGACTGTTTTACCCCCGGATAACTACCTCACCCTCTAGTGTTTGCCTAAAGAGAGGTTTATAGACCGCTACAGGTGCCGAGCTAATGAAGAGTCCCCTTTATTTCAATTTGGTTAAGATACAAAACAAAAAAGCAGCTCCGCAACCGGCACAAAAAAAATATTGCAACTCCTCCTAGACTGCAGTCAGCTAAGGGCCACTGGTACGTGTGGGTAGACGCAGGTAATTCCTTATTACATTACTATAATAACTACAACAGTTCCACTCAGATAACAGCAGGGATAAAGACTTAAAATAAAAAATAAATAGAAAAAAAAGATAGGGAATGTATGTTTTTACATACAACGTCCCAATGTCTTCTCATGGAAATTAGGGTCTTTGCCAGGCTGTTACCAACCGAATTGTGTGTGGACACCACGATACACACAGCACTGAAGATCACTGGGTTTGCAATATCCTGCTATCTTCAGGTATGTAGAAAATAAACATATTTGGACAGTCAACCACATCCTATTCTATGTTTTTTAAGGGCATTCATAATTTTTTCCACTGTGTCCCCTAAACAAAAACCATAAGCACTTTTGTTCATTAACAACTAACTGTGTATTAAAATATAAATAAATTGGTCCTAATTAAGAGGCTATGGGATCCTGTTACGACCAGAACGCTGTACAAGCAATCATCAGCCATACTCTTCACAATGCAGGTGGCACAAAATCTCACCAAACCCTGTTCTTAGCCTGCCTTCATCAAAATCTACATCAAAATTCCACGTCATTGAGTCCAACATGGACAGACGAAGAAAGAAGAGTGCAGAGGAGAAAAACCGAGCAGGAAACCTGCAGACGGTGTGATGGGCAGAGATGGGGGCAGGCAAGAAAGAGCAGAAGGCAACGGCCCGTCTCCGAAAGGGAGCCCCGACTTCCCCGCGCCGCTCCTGGGGCTGCCCAGCGCCCACGGCTCCACGATTTACAACCAGGAAAAAGAGACAGAACTACCTGGCAGACACAGACACCAAGTTTTAATTAAACCTGTAATAGAAAACATTGCAGTTTGTCCCTGGAAATCTGCAAGCACATTTACAGGGTAGCACAACGCTCAGCGCCTCCAGTTTGAAGAGTACCTCCAGGCTGGGGTAAGGAGGAAGAATTACTGTCAGTGGGACATATCCATGTTTTTTCTCCTCCGTATTTTGATGCTTCTTTGGCCATTCGATTTCTTACAAGTCTGTGCCTTAAACAGGTCTAAAAATTATCAAAATCACCCTATGTCCAGTAAGGATGAAAAAGGCTCTGATAGGAATGCATTAACGGAGGAAAGGGGGACAGAAATAAAACAGCACGAAAAAAAAAATCTGCAAGTATCTTGTATTTAAAGGTGTCCCCCCCCTCAAAATTCCCCTAAAACAACACAAAACCAAAAAAAAAAAAAGGGGGAGGGGGGGTGGTGGGGGCAGATTACAGAAACCTTCCCAAAACAGGGAGCCCATCAGGGGGACCCGGACTCCTGGACCCAAGGTCGCACGCTGTCAGGGAGACCCGGCCTCGGTGGCTGTCCCAACAGGTAATTGAAGCCCAACGTAAGCGAGTGTTTGGTGACTGTCCGTAAAGAGCTCCATGTGGCTGTCATGCTAATCCTCTTGTTAAGGGAGAAAGACCAGAGGCCGGCTGCTGCAGCAGGCTCCAGCTATAACGAATGGGCTCTGACGTGACCCGGCAGCCCTGCTTGGCGGCCGGACCGCGTGATGCGATCTGACAGCAATTTAGACATGGCTCTCTTGGAGACTGCAGACCTACTTAACGTCAAACAAGAGGGGGAATGTGGGTGGACTTCTCAATGGCTGTTACCCTCAGAGGGTTAAAAAAGAAAAAAAAAAAGGGGGGGGTAGGGGGGCGTTGACATCAGGCTTATGGAAAAGGATCTTACAGAAGGAATCTGTCCGTGGGTGGGGAGGAAAACATTTTGGGGAATATTGCCCAATTGCAGTAGAATTCTGTCATCACCTTCGGGGAGAGTTTAGGAAGTAGCCGTGACCCCTCTGTGAGTCACCTGAGGAACATCAGACAGGATGCAGAGAGTTCTTGGAGCATCAGGCAGGAGCAGAGAGTCTCTAAGTTGAGACTTAGAGATTTGAGGCCAGTGAGAAGAAAGGGTCCTTGGGTCACTGTCCCCACGAGATGCCACGCTGCAGCCCAAGGACCGGACGAGCCCGTGCATGTGAGCACATGCCCTTCCTTGCCCCTGGTGCCTGCTACCTGGGATATGGCCTCTCGGACAGGCTCCTGCACCGACCAAAGCTACCGTGGGTTCGGGATGTCTTCTGGCAGTGAGCATCCATGATTAAACTGTTCCCTAGGCATTGGCCAGCTGGGGCACATCAGGTGGATCAAGCGTCTCCATGGCTCAGGGCCATTAGTATAGTTAATTGTGAAGAGCTCCTAAATCAGAGTAAATTTTTACATTTGCAGGAGAATACACTGCAGATTCTCTAGGATCTGACTGGTAACTCTTGCCATGAAATAGGTATGAGGAGCAAATATAATTTAAAAGGTTATGTACTTTTTTTGTTTTTTAAATGTCATTTTCTTGTTTTATCAGCAAATGATTGAAGACAACTCTCCACTCAATGCTCGTGCATGTGAAGTCAACAGAAGTCAGGCCTGTATAAAAAGTTGCACTGTCTGAGAAGCGAAGGCTGACTGTCTCTTTCTTATGCCTATATATGTCCGTGCTTGTCTTACCAAATCATTTTTTTCCTAGAGAAACAGCTGGCATGTTACTTTTCAAATGGAAGGATCAGTAATGATTAAAACACAAAAAATAACATTAAAACGAGACTCAGTCATGCAGCATTATTCTTTACATAATAAATGTAGAGTTAGCTGGCATTTCTACTGAAGCCTTCATTGTGAAATTAAATAAAAATGTATTTTATCAACACCTAAATGCCATTTAAATAGTCTTTCTTTGATAGATGAAGGCTAAAGCCACCCCAAAACTGCAGATGAATTATCTGGTCTCTAATGATTCCAAAACGATTACAGGATGCAGAGCAATCTCGTTAAATTTTATTCAAAAGCTTACTACACTTGTGTTTTCTCTTATTTTTCTATCAATGAAACCCATGAGGTTTAAGAACAATTCATTATGTATGAGACCCAACTTACAGTGCTTGACTGTTGATTAATAGGAAAGTTTGCTGTATGTACATTTGCAACATTAGATGCATACAATATGCTAACTTATTCTTTCACCGCAGCTAATTATTTACAAAAATGACTACTTGAGACTACAATTTATTAAATGCATGCATCCAGTCTCAATTTGGCCCCAAAAGACAGTCTGGAATGAAGATCTTTTACTTGATGTGACAACTTCTAGAAACAGTGTTATTAATATTGTAAATGTGGCAAATAAAGAGTTCAAATAGCCGTATGTCTGTGTTGCATTTTTTCCCCATAACTGAATCAATGAACAAAGCAGCTTTTTAGGTTTAAAATTCATGGAGAAGCACATCCTTACCTAGTTTAATTTAGCTTCTTATAAATGAAGTGTCTGTATGATAGCAGTAAGAGATTAAAAAAAGGATGAGCGCTGCAATAAACAGAAATAACACCCCAATTCGTGTCGAATGACCCCACCGCAGTTCCTTTTAAGACCTATTAAGAAGAAATCGATGCATTTATGGAAGAGTACAAGAACTCAGAACTGAGTAAGACTTACTCTTTGTCATACAACCTTTGCAGTATTTTCTCCATTCTGCTTTTATCTGTTATCGAGGATTTAAATTCTTATGGATCTGACTGGTCAGAAATTCTGCATTAAAATGGTACCTCTCTTTTACCCTGAAAAAGAAGCCTCTGCAGAAAAACTTGGGTATCAAATACAAATTCCAAATAAACAGATGCACCTCTTGAGTAAAATACAGAGGTATCCAAATGGCCTAGTCTTTTTTCCGACTCTTGCAATTAATGATGTTAAATTCAGGTACCAAACCGCGGTCGCCCAAGAAAGCAGTACACGCAGCCCATCGCCGCTGCCAGCCGCGGTGCCTGCAAAGCCGCTGCCTGCTTATTCTGTGCTACGAGTGCGTACCAGCAAACACGTTAAAGGAGGGAGTGAGACTCCTGTCTTCACATGCCAAGATAAGGAAAATCAATGTCAATGCCCAAAAGACTCAAGTGATAGCACTGAAGGTCATTAAATGCTACTCACTGCCCTGTACCATTAAAGTTTTGATTGGAATCCTATATAGAGAGACACAGATTTCAAACAAGATCTTGCCCTGGGATACGGTACTGTGAGACCACGGAGGAAACACAGCAATCAGCGAGCGGTGGACTTTCCTAGGAACACAAGAAACACGTTCAAGGAAAACAATGCTATGTATGTGTGGTCTTGGCTTATTTTTCCTGAACATATTCATTGTGTTTTCAGAGAAGCGTATCTCATTATGGACAAAGATCTCTGTTAAAACAACGGTAAGATGCAAGGACAACCACTAAGAAGTTATGGTTCTTCATCCACCTCAATCTTCTACTGTGCGTCCCAATGCCCCAAGCCCGGCTTCATTGTCCTCTCCATGCCAACCTCCTTCCCTCTCTGTACGTTGCCCAGCTTCAGTGTTCTGCCCTTCTTCTACCCTGGCCACCACCCATCCTCCTGCCCATCCTCCTTAACTCACCTTGTTTGGACCATCTCAGTACTACTTGTTGTCCGACCTCACTGCTCTACAGCAGATTTCACGGTCCACCCTCTGTGCTGGCAACCAATTCAAGTACTACTTTCTTCCCATCTCCCAGCCATGTGTTTTCCAGACTAATTCTTGCTCTCTCCAGATTTCATCCTGCAAGTTTCTGCTAGCACCTCATTTGTGCTAGCAGAAGTCACGCAGGCAGGTCAAGAAAACCATACTTAGTTCTGGTGCTCATCAGCACCGTGAGGTTGTATCGCCTTTGTGCTCAGCCCCAGACACAGCCCCGAGACCTCCCTCCCCAGAGAGACCCATTCCCCCTCTATGACTGAAACTTTACAAAGGCCTTCAGCCGGGCCTATTTGGAGAACAAAAATATTCCTAGTATCAGAGTGGCCTCTTCATAAATATTTCTGTTTCAAATCAGTGGGTTTGGCAGCAGAACGACTGGAAGATTTGTGGAAAAAACCCCAATTTCTGTGTATCTTCTCGTTGGAAAGGACCACCCTGTTCTAGATTGAGAATGGGGGGAATCAAGCACATGCCCAAAAGACCCTCAACCAGCAACAATTAAGCAGATGCTTCACATGAAATGCTTTAAAGCAAAAATTCAGCCAAGTTACAAGCAGCAGCACACTCTCACCCAAGATGTTCGGCAACATTAAGCGTAGGTGATATCATCAGTTCTATCTATAATTAGGTTAAAAGAAAGTCAGTTAATTTTAGCACTTACAAGAAATTGTTACAAAACATTTTTTTCTTATATAAAAGAATTCTCCCATCAGACTTCTGAGGTCGGTTTTATCACAGGCAATTAACTGTGTTAGGGCTGGCTGCAGGGGACCCTTAAACGGCCCACCAGACTCCCTTCGCTTCTCCACTTAGCTCCTCTCTTTTAGGGTATTCACCACAGCTCTCCCCACTATTTCCCAGCTCTGTGCAACTGCCACGTAGCACCATCTCGTACATCAACCCCACCACCCCTATTCAGAAGCTTGCCTCATAGTAATAACCCAGTTGCTAACTGGTATCTGAAGTAAAATTTACATTTTTTCTACATATCTAAGATAGCTATAATCCCAATTATGCATGGATTTAAAAAAAACCCAAAAAACCTAAGGCAGTTAAAATACACATTACAACCCTTATACTGCAAGACTCGGGTCTCTGATCTCCACTGGTGCACGGGGAAATTGAAGGAGGAAAACTTAAGGCTGAATTATTGGAACTGGGCTCTGACTTT
Source organism: Ciconia boyciana (assembly GCF_034638445.1). Taxonomy (NCBI): domain Eukaryota; kingdom Metazoa; phylum Chordata; class Aves; order Ciconiiformes; family Ciconiidae; genus Ciconia; species Ciconia boyciana. Next base: position 65,610,134 of record NC_132941.1, on the reverse strand, counting down.
GGATGTCCACCTTGACGTGCGTTAGTGCATGAATTCCAGATGAAAGTGAGCACCAAGAATTATAATCAACAGCACCTGCAGATACTCCAGCCTATTAAAATGAATTAAGATACAGATAAATCAGGAACCTCTTAAGAATTCAACTCATCAGGCCATTTTTCAAACCAGCTTCCCAGTCTGGGTGTAACGCAGTCTCTGCCCTCTGAGCATCTCCTGCTAGGACCAACCGTAGGCTCATCCGATGCCTGACATGCAGGATCTCCCATCAGGACAGAGATCGGCATATCACACTCCTGCCACAACCAGAGATGTGCTGCCCATCTGCTGCTTGAAAACATTATGAAAATATCTTCATCATGTGCATGAGGCCCTTCTGAGGCACTTCACGCCGAAGCAGCTGTATGGGAGAAAGCATGGCAGGAAAGGCACCGGACAAAGCCCCTGAGGCCAGTTTGACCCTCCCCATGTTACTGTGAAGCTTCTAACATCAGTGCAAAGAAACGGTCTCTTTTTTTTTTTTTTTTTTAAACCACGTATGAGCACTCAGAAACCACAGAAACATGGGCATCAGATGAAACCATCATGAAACCAGTCAAGATCTGGGCTCCTAGCAGGCTTTCATCATCCAAAGTTTCAGGTCAACGTAGGCTGAGAAGAGGACGCTCAGAAAAAACTGCTAATATATGCCAATTAAAACAGCAGAGTTAATAAATATACTCTCTCTCTCCCCCCAAAGAGATTGTCTCCCACAGGCGTGGGCAGGATCTTTCCTAAAATGGCATTACCCAATGAAGAACTGGCTTTCCTTCTTACCAATGAGGCCTCAAAACCAGAAATACAACCCTACAACAGCAGGAAGAACAAAAACTATGGAGTATTTTCCTTCATTTTAAGCAACGTTTGTCAGCACTTCTTGTTCACGGTTTGCAACACGCTACAGTGCCGTGGATCACCTCCGTGGAGGTTTCGTGCGATCGCGCCCCGTTGCACGCACAGGACGCTCACCCGTGCACGTGCGCGGAGGAGGGACGCGAAGCCGAGCCCGAGGCGGCTCTGCAGGCGTCCGTGGCAAGCCCTCTGACGGCAGCGGGAGCCTTCGGCAGCGGTACGGGGCTTCCGTCCCACCGCCCGAGCAGCCCACCGCCCGCCCTTCCGAACAGGGGAGGAAAGCTTTTCTTCTGCCAGGTAACCAAGCAGAACCCAATCACAGGATTGGAAAACCAGTAGGGCACATCGATAAAACCAATAAAAATACTGTTTCGAAAAACTGCTGTTATAATTAACTGAAATAAGAGTCTATAAACTGCTACCTCAAAAGAAGCTTGTTAAAGACTGAACACAGGACCTGTAACTTAAACAAGCTCTCCCCTTCACGGGTCACCTCGGGCTCGGCGTGCCCCTCGCTTCTCCCGCCCTCCTGCATCCAGGAGCTTCGGGACTTCTCCGTGCAGAGGTGCTGCCCCGCATGCAGACCTGATGCGACCGTACAATTGCGTACAAAACCCCCGTGGGGGACAAAGTGGGATCGAGTGAAATTCCAGCCCTGGCACTGGCACATTCCTACTCTGAAACTCCACTGACGTCCTGTGGCAGGAGAGATGGAGACGCTCACAGACCATCCTTCTGTCTACGACGAGACGGACAAAACTCCTTTACATAACTGTTTCGAATTGCGCAGAAGTATTTTTCAAGTGTGCTTTCTCTCCTCTCTCCTTTGAAGTGGTGAGCGGTGCCTGGAGACGGCTGTCCTCCGAGCTTTAGGTGCATCTGCATTACAACGCCATTAGCTTGTGTACTACACTCATTAATAAATAAGCTTCCCACTTAAGTGCCTTTCTTGTAAATTGGTTTGTTCTGTTCCATATAAATAATATAAATTTCTCTTATCAAGCCTAGTGGATTTTTTTCTTTACCTATGTACAGACACTATAGTAATTTAACCTAAGAAGCAGTTCATGTAACATGCTTCCTCAACATCCCTTGTCTGTATTTACTATGGCAGCTGCAATATGTTAAATAGTTAGCATAGCATAAAATAATGTCTTTAATAACTAGCATAAGTATATTGACCATATGTCAAAAGTAAAAGAAAAAAACCTACTAAATGGATAGTTATTGTAATTGTATTTTAAAACACTGAGGTCATATTTAATTTTGAATCCAAGCTCTTAAAATGTGCTTTCTGGCAAGGACAGAATAATAAAGCCCGTAACAGTAGAAAAAAATGTACATTATTATCGCAAATCTCTTTTCCAGATTACTTATACTGCAATAAACAAATGGAATAAAAACTTTAATTGTTTTAATCAGAAATATCGTCACTAGCTTTGAAAACTGTAGCATAAAGTTAAAGAATGACATAAATCAGCTCTTTGCTTCATCTTCCCACTCTCAGCCTCCTACCCAGGCCCCGCAGCCCCCTGGGCTCCCCAGCTCAGCCCAGAGCCCTCGGTGCAGCTGGGATCCGGACAAGGTAGGCTGAGTATCCCCACTGCAGGCTGAGTATCCCCACCATGGGCTGCATATCCCCACCGCGGGCTGAGTATCCCCACTGCAGGCTGCGTATCCCCACCATGGGCTGAGTATCCCCACCGTGGGCTGAGTATCCCCACTGCGGGCTGCGTATCCCCACCACGGGCTGAGTATCCCCACCGTGGGCTGAGTATCCCCACCACGGGCTGAGTATCCCCACTGCAGGCTGAGTATCCCCACTGCAGGCTGAGTATCCCCACCACGGGCTGCGTATCCCCACCGCGGGCTGAGTATCCCCACCGCGGGCTGAGTATCCCCATTCACAGGCTGCGTATCCCCACCGCGGGCTGCGTATCCCCACCGCGGGCGGCGTATCCCCACCGCGGGCTGCGTATCCCCATTCACAGGCTGAGTATCCCCACCGCAGGCTGAGTATCCCCATTCACAGGCTGAGTATCCCCACCGCGGGCTGCGTATCCTCACCACGGGCTGCGTATCCCCATTCACAGGCTGCGTATCCCCACCACGCGACTCCTGTGCTCCTTGCCAGCTCTCGCAGGGCAGCAGTGCCTGCTTCTGGAGACAACCAGGCAGAAAAAAATACTTCGAGTTGCCATCGGACTGTTTTTAAAATTAGCTTGGCAAACACCTATATTAATGCAACACACAATATATACGTAAAAACAAAGAAAGGAATCCTTGAAAAGACAGACCGAACCAGCAGAATGCTAAAACCCAGTTTATTTAAATAAGTATATGGGAAGAAGCAAAGATAAGCTTAGCAATTTCTCTTAACCAGATTTCAAGATGGTTTACTCCGACACATGATTTATGCACTCTGAACTCGAATTTTAGGGTCTGTGCTGCTGCACCAGCCTTCAGCCCATGCCAGCCTTGTCGAGCGCAACCTGAACTTCCCTTCAGAGGGAACTAACGTTTTAAATAGTGAAAATCATGACACCGAGCACACCGAGCTGAGAACATCCCCACATTTAAGGTATGCCAAGCACCGATGTTCGTTATAGCGTATCAGACACCGACCGCGCGCGCTTGCCAGCAGGTAGCGTTGACCATCTCAGACTCACGCCGCGGTTAAAGCACAACCTCCTCTCCTGGCACCACGACGGAACGGC